>NC_072774.1:3971208-4266208 GCF_022539595.1 Amphiprion ocellaris | reverse complement strand
TGGCTGCAGGTCTGCAGAAACCATCATCCCCTTCTGTGGCAGAGCTCTGTCATGCATATGCTCTATGTGTGGTCTGGTCTGATGCTAAAATAAGCTTTCCAGTGACTTTTTCTGGGAGGTATGAAATTGCTGTCCACAACATAAATGGACAAGCCCTGCGTTTTTGTTTTTTTTTTCATTTTCAACCGTTTTTGGACCTGAAATGTCGCTGCAGTAACCTGATCCACGTAGACTTTTAAGACTGACAATTTTCAAACATAGTTGAAGAGAAGAAGCGTGCAAGAGTACGGCGAGGGGCGTGCACGGAGCTAAATAAGGTCAGACGTGCCGTTGCCAGGACAACAACCAATCCGAGGCTGGGATTGGTGCCAGGCCAACGCCCCACCCATCCATCCTTCGTTCCATCCGTCTTCTTCCCTGCATCTCCTCCGTCGAAGAGCCTAAACCTCAGAGTAATGAGTGCTCTCCATGTTTCTGCAGTCTAAATGGAGCTGCAGCGTAAGTACAGGGCTGATCTGTACAGGTGCCAGGCTGAGACGCATGAATACAGCTGCAGTAGCTCAGACACCGAGAGGGGGGCCACTGACAACCATGATGGGTGGACACGCCAAGCCATGATTCAAAATATATAAAAAGTCCATCCTGCAAAAAACTGGCAGCTGAGCTCATCCACCGTGTCAACATCATCAGTCTCTCGTTTATGTACTAACGTAGCTGTTTGGACCCTTCAGATTTACACAGCGGATATCTAAACAGAGCCAAATTAGGGTTGGTCACCTAATGATTCAATAAAACAACAGTTAAACACAGCAACACTCAGACGGCTTTACACTTGTTGGTTTAAAACTGAGACGTTTCGATGATCAACAACCAAATGTTGCTTGTTCCAGCTTCTCAAATGTGATGATTTTCTCTGTTTTGAGTGATTCTTAACCCTCTTGTCGTCCTGCAGGTCAAAACTGACCCATTTTAAAGTTTGAAAATGTGGAAAAAAAAAATATTTTCACAGTGAAACCTCTGATGTCCACATTTTCAACATTTCTGGGAAATCTTTGAACATTTTTTGGTGGAAAAAAAGAAATGTTAAAAATATTTCTGAAGAACATTCACAAAAAAAATCAACCAAAATCCAGCAAATTTCACTGGATTTTGGTTGACTTTTTGTGAATGTTCTTAAAGAAAATATTAGAAGTTTTACTGATATATATGGAATCACTTTAGATCTTTTTAGGATTTTTTTGAAGATTTTTACTCATTTTTTGACAATATTTGCCAAATTTGGGGGGGTTTTTTTAAATTTAAACTTTTAAGGGAAATTTTTAAAGAATTATTGGAATTTTCTTCCTGAAGGTTTTACAAATTTTCAGAAATTTGGGGAATTTTTTTGCTGAATTTTTGGATTTTTTTTTCAAACAAGGAAACAATATTTTTTGGTGCCCATAAATGAGGACAACAAGAGGGTTAATCAAATATCCCTGGGACTGTGGTGGATAAAAGAAACACCAGATGAAACAAACAGTTTAAACACATCAGTTTGGGCTGAGAGAAACTATTTAACTGACATTTTAGAGACCAAACAACTACTCAGAGCTGGTTAGTTTCAACTTCAGTGTCTTACATTCTGAGCTTCCCCTTCAAACTGCACAAAAATGACATTTTTATTAGCATGTTGTGAAAAGATTATTTGACCTGATAGGAAATGACGGTTGCTTTAAAAACTCATACAGACGTTCTTTTTTCAGATCACTTTTAAGAAATCAAATACAGCAGGTCCTCGGTTTACGACGCCCTCGACCTACTGCGTTTCCTGGTTACGTCACCATCTCCCATAAATTTATTAAGAAAGTCTTGTTCCATCATCACATACGGTGTTTGCAACGTTAAAGCAAATTTTGTGCAGTTGGCGAGCGGAGCAGATGAATACATAGTGCGATATGAAGAAGACGGCTTTATTTATATTCGTCGGTTGTACACCACATTGGATTGTGCTACTTTCACTCTTTCGTTTGTGTTGTTTTCTTGTGTGCAAGCCAACCACAGGAGTAAAGGTAAGGAATTTTTATTTATTTTTAATTTTTACTGTACAGTGTTTTTATGTCCTAGATTCTGATTTTACCACTGTGTTAGCATAGGTGAGTAACATAGGTACTTAGTTACATAGGTGAGTTCCAACTTATGGCGAAAATCATGTTACTTCGCGCAGTAGGAACGAAATTCCAACATAAGTTTAGACCCCCTGTACTGCACTTTGGTATTCAATCACCACCATGTTTATAATTATTTCAGTTATCACAGCTGAAGTGCATTTTAAATGAGATGTGTATTGTTGGCAACATCCTTCTAACCTTACCTCCTAAAAGCTACATTCCTATACAACTAAACTGCATTCTAATTTACATTCCAAAAGAGATACATGTTCTCACTGAAAGATAAAAATCTGACGTAGTTTAAAGGAGCCATAAAGCCCAGGTGGAACGAGTCTCATGCTTTCCACGTGTAAGCAAATGTCCATGTGACATGAAAAACCTTGATTATACGTCCTTGTGGACATGCATATGGATGCTGTTGTTGTTATTGTATTATTTTCTAGTCTGCTGGAGTCCACATGGAAGACTTGTTTGCATATACACACACACATTATAGTCATATCTATATATTCCATGCGTGTACATTATTCCCATTAACTTTGGGCCACATGTTGATGTACGTGGTCCATGTGGACTCTCAGGAAATTAACATCATGGGGAGCCTTGTGTAGGCAGAAAGTGTAAGACTGGCTCTAGGCGAGGTTCTTCGTGGCGTAAATAGCCTTGATTAAACACAAGACATCCACCCTGGACTGCCATGGATGCACAGTTGTTGTTGTTATACTACTTCTCTAGTCTGCTGGAAGACATACATGAGCAGAAAGTCGTATCAATGTATTCTGTGCACGCACACTACTGCCAGGCATGTGCACTATTACCCTTGTAGTGCCATGTGGACGTACATTTTCCTCTTCATGTGGATGTCCTTGGATGGTTTGCAAACTTTCTTGTGGACTTTCAGACACCCTGGAATACTCACAGATGCGGAAAATGTATCGGTCGATATTTGCGAGGGTATTTTCAAATGGAAGAGGTCGGACTGTTTCAGCTTTGGAAAGCAGGGATGATCGGGCCAATCAAGGCAATTTTTAATTAATTGGTATCAGCAAGAACCTAAGTCCGATTCTTTGTTTAACTTTTGCTGTCACGTCTGTTGTAAATTTGAATTATTTTGTTTTTATGTGCATCCATTTTCTAATGTCAATGGGACATTAAGGCGATGTCCTATTTGATCCAGCTATGATTTAATATGTATGTACTGGTTGGAGGTCATTAAGCCTCTCAGGAGACTTTGCCATGGTGCCCCTTAACTAGCTAAAGCCACACAAAGCTCCATGCTTGCCAACATTTTTTTTTAGATTAATTGAATTATTCTTTGATTTATATATGTGAGAAAATGGTGAAAAAATGTTTCCAAAAAAGAAAAAGATGACAAAGTCTTGATTCATCAAAAGATATTGAGTTAATCATCTTAGAGGAGTAAAGATATGAGATAATCAAATTTATGAAGCTGATATCAGAAAATGTAGGCTTTTTTGACATTTGACATTGTTTGCAAAGCTGCAGACACATGATACAGGCTGTAACAGAAACCATTATACATGGTACTGGGACATTAAAACAGTGTTCTATTTGATCCACCTATGATTTAATACAAATGCACTCGTCAGACGTCATTAAGCCTCTCAGAAGACTTTGTCATGGTGCCCGTTTATTAGCTACACAAAGCTCCGTGCCTGCCAACATGAAAGTACCTGTCTCCTCTGGTAACTACAGTAGTAATTGATAATACAACTACGTTACAATATCTGAAGTTTGTATTATCAAGGAAAATGGTACATCAGATCGAGATAAACTTTCTCTGGAAGTTCACCGAAATGTGTTTCGGAAAACATTTGACGCAGGAAATAAGCAGCTGCTGATTCTGTCTTCATTTGGGCTCACAAGCTGTTAGATTTAAAGTTTCCAGAGTCAAAAAGTCGCTCAGGATGCCCATGATTTTGCATAAAGCACCCATAAACTTGTTGCTATCAGAATGCATTGCACGGCTGCTTGCATAGACAATGAATGAGAAGCATCTAAATGACGAATCTTGTGGACTTGAACCTCAAGTCAGCAACAGAACTTCAACACTGGAGACAGATCCGACCGTTATTCCTACATGTAAGTTTCGTTTTCATTTACTGCTTATCCTGCCCCATTTAATCTATGACTGGTTGGCAGAAAAGAAGCAACTATAAAGCAATAAAACAAACGGTGAAAATATGCTGAGTACTTCACCTTGACATGGAACCTGCTGGCAGAAAATATGTGACAGAGTAAATTTTGAGAGGCAGGGCTGCGTATTTTACTCCACATGGACAGTTTTCAATAACAACCTCGAGAAGTTTCCTTCTTGATTTCTTCCTCTCCTTGCAGAGCTCATGTTAGCAGTATGCGCCCTACGCCCTCATCTATTATTTAACTATACTTAACTACACTTATCTGTGTCTTTCAGCCCACCTGTGTAAGTGGGTTAAGGAGGACATGCGAGCAACAGCGCTTAAATCGCACGCACACATGTACTGGGAGTGCAGCGAAAAGAGCGCCGGCAAAGCAGCCAATAAATCAGACCCGGCTTTGAGAATCCATCATTTATTAAGTGGGTCACACTTCTGATGCTCCTTCTTACCCATTTGTGTTCTTTCTTATGTGTTTTTCTCTGTATGATGCAAAGGTCAGAGCTGGATTGGTAATTTTATTTTAGAATTTTGGACTCATTTTCAATAATTTTGTACCAGTGTATCGGATTTTTGATGATTTTTGAGCCATTTTCTGATAGATTCACAGAATTTTTGACCAAATTTGATTCATCTCGAGCAATCTTTTTCATTATTTTCAACAGGTTTATGTCATTTCAGTGATTTGTAACAACCTATGTGACCTCATTCTACTCTGCTCTTCAGCTGTAGAAAGATGTTTTTCCACTCATGATCCTTTTGGACAGTTTTTTTACTCATTTTTGACAAATGTTGACTCACTTTCAATAATTTTGTACCGGTGTGTCGGATTTTTGATGATTTTTGAGCCATTTTCTGACAGATTCATGTCATTTTTGACAAATTTTGAGTCATTTCAAGTAGTCTTTTTCTTTATTTTCAACAAGTCTGTCATTTTGGTGAGGTTTACTACAATATTTTGTTTTTTACAATCTCTTTGAACTCACTCTGCTCTGCTCATCAGTTGTAGAAAGATGTATTTATGTAATTTTGGTGAGGTTTATTACAATATTTGATTTTCTAACAACCTATGTGAACTCACTCTACTCTGCTCATCATCAGTAGAAAGATGTTTCACCATGCTGAATGTATCTTCCAACAACTTTACTCCTCTGTTCACTGTTTCTGAGACATACTGCATTTATTTCATTGATCTAGTAGGTTAGATTTTCCTCTCATGATCCTTTTGGACAATTTTTGACTAATTTCAAATCATTTTCAATAATTTTGTACTTGTGTATCAGGTTTTTGACGATTTTTGAGCCATTTTCTGAAAGATTTCTGTCATTTTGGACCAATTTTGAGTTATCTCAAGTCATCTTTTTCATTATTTTCAAATAGTATGTGCCATTTCGGGGTTTTTTTCTTTCTTTTGTGTTTTTCTCTGCACGATGTGAAGGTCAGAGCTGGATTGGCAAGTTAAGCGAAGAAGCTGATACATTCAAAAGGAATGAATGATTCACAGATAGACAATGGAGGGTTAAGGAGTAACTAGTCCTTGTGAAGTTGTTCAAAAACTTCCATACTTGGTTTCCCTCCCAGCTTCAGGTCTTCCCTACACCTTCCCATCCTCTCCTCCCTCCACTGCTCCTTCTTCCTCCTCCTCCATCCTCTCCTCATCGCCCTCCCTCCCTCCCTCCTCCCCGGCTTTCTCTCTGTTTATCTAAGCACTTTCACGGTCACTGCTTTGGAATCCCAGGAGTCCAAACTAGCCCCCTTCGCTCGCCCTCCCCCCTCGCAGCCGATCCACGCCTCCCTCTCCCTTCTCCATCTTTCTCCGTCACAACGGTTAAGATTCATATCGCTGTGTGCGTCGGGGGTATGGAAGGTCCCCTTTATTCCCCTCAAGGCAGCGAGCTTTGTCCTGTTCTAGTCACGCACAGCCGCCCAGCCCGGCCCCTCACACATATTCACACCAGAGGAAGACGCCGATTTCTAACAGGGATCAAAAGAGCCGAGGAATGAAAACTAACCGAGTCTGATTGTTGATTTAACCAGCGCTGGGCTACTTTTCAATCTGGGTTATTTACAAACTTAATACAATTCATCTTTTTGCAACCATATCTCCATAAAATGACATTCCTATACAACTAAAGTGCATTCTAAATGACATTTTAAGTGAACATACTTTCTGTTGTTTGCAATTAAGGCTGCAAATAATGATTATTTTCATTGTCAGTTAATCTTTTGATCATTGTTTAGATTCATTGAAATATTGTTTGGCTTATTAAATGCAAGAAAATGTTGAAAAAGGTCGATCAAACTAGAAAATATTCATTCAATTTTGAGCTCAGATTTGGTTAATTGTACCAACAGAATGGCACAGTCGAAAAACTATGTTATTTTAATTATTTTTTTTCAAAGAAATGTTAAAAAAAGAAAATTTTTGGAGATTTTATAAATTAATCATAAACACATAAAGTTTGATTATATATATATATATATATATATATATATATATATATATATATATATATATATATATATATATATATATTTTTTTTTTTTTTTTTTTTTAAATTTGCAATATAATGGCAAGTCATAGATGATTATTTTAAGGGCTGTTGTAAATTTTAAAGCCTGATGAATCTCCTGTTTTTACAAGTTTTTGCTCTAATAAACGGTGTAATTTCTATGATTTTCTCAAAGAAATGTTAAGAACATGTATATTTTGTAAATGAACAATATGTAAATAAAGTGAGTTTGATGAAATATGATGATTTCAAACTTAGAATTTTACTTTTTTCCTTAATTTGAAAGTTTTTACGGGTTTGTTTGTTTTTTGCTCCGATAAATGGTGTAATTTTGATGAATTTTTCAAAGAAATGTCAAGAAAAGGTAATTTTTTTGAGATTTTATAAATGAATAATGAACAAATAAAATTAGATTGAGAAAATCTGTTTGTTTTTTTAAATTTGCAAGTTTTGCAACATAATGGCATGTCATAGATGATTTGTTCAAGGACTGTGGAAAAATTGGAAACCTTGCAATTCTGTTTTTACGTTTTTGTTGTTTTGTTTTTTTGCTCTGATAAACAGTGTAATTTGGATGAATTTTTCAAAGAAATGTTCAGAAAACGTATATTTCTTGCTAATTTTGTCAATGAATAATAACAACTAACTAACAAAGTGAGTTTGCTGCTTAGGATTACATTTTTTTTCTTAAATTTGCAAGTTTTGCATTTGATAATTAGTTCAAGGAGAGTTGTAAAATAAAAATCCTGACAATTCTTTTTGTTTTTTACAGTTGTTGCCTCTGATAAAAGGTGCAATTTTGGCCTCATGCATCTCAAATCCACCAGTAGGTTTTGGGGTTCCAAGATGTGACCCTGATTTATGGATTTTGTGGCTCCTTTTTACTGAGTTACACTTTTACCTTTCAAAATGTGGATGAGAATGCAGTTTGGTTGTGTAGGAAGCTAGCTTTGTGAGACTGAGTTTGCTTCTAACTCGACTGGATGGCACGGTTTGGCCTCGAAGCCGGATGCCCCTGAGTTTCTTAGAAAGGCCGGCCGAGTTCCACAACGCTGATGAAAGGTTTAGACACAATAAGAGGGAAGGAGGGGGGCTGGATTTAAGAGCAGGGAGGAAGGAAGTGGCGAAGGGTCGAGAGGAGCGGCGCAGACGCCAGCTAGCGCAGCGCTAACAACAACAGACCGACACCGGACCGGGATTAACTGATTAATTTGGGATTAAACATGACTGGTCGCTACTCTAAGTAATGAACCGCAATGACCCAAAATTACAAGATTAACACGCAGGAGGTTCACTACATGGCGCCGTGGGGTGAGGGTTCACTCTGCAGCAAACAGCTACTTGTTTTGGTATTAAGAGAGGCGCAGCTCCAAACTATTTTCTGCCCTGAAAGCAAATCCATCTGGGAACCTTCTTAAAAGAAAAAAGAAAAAAAAACTAGTGAGTAAGGGCTTTTGTGAGTTTCATGAGCAGGCATTTGTCAGTGGGTGTATTTTAAGAGAACACACAAATTAATTCCACAATCATAAACACGGAGCGTCTGCCTCGGCGTTGTGAGCAGCCTACAGGAACTCCATTTCCAGCTGAATGGGGGAGCAATGAGATTCATGAGTTCTCCTGCTACAAGGCCACAGCTATGGAGATTTGGGACAAGGCTATTTCCCCCCGCTCCATTCAGCACAAAATACAAGCACCCACTCCGGATGCTCTCAGACTGTAAATTACAAGCAGCTGATCGTTTGTGATCAATTTAACAAAACTGATTTTTTTTTGGACAGTGACAGAGAGCAATTAATCTGAAAGTGACAGCTCAAATAAAGACGTACAAAAAGCACTGATTAAGGCTTGAAGGAATATTCAAACTGACGTACAAGGAATCAGTTTAACTCTCTGAGTGCTGGTGGGTTTTTCTTGGGCTCATTTTTCACTGTAATAGAAAATCTGCAGCTCTATGGAAACAGAACAACCAAGAAGAAGGAAAGAAAACTCAGAAATGTCTTCTGTACAGTTTGTACAGTATCATAATGCCATAAATCATAAAAAAGTATAATTGTTTTGGTAGTTATTTTGTAGAACTTGAAAAAATGGAATTAAAATGTACATTTTTTATATTGGATCAAAAAATACTACAAATATTTTATTTTTTACATGTTTTATCTGCTTCCATACTTGTCTCCTCTCTGCTTTATGCAAACGCATCCTGCAGTTCAAGCAAAAATTTCCTGAATTTTTGTCAAGTGACTGTGGGTCGCACCAGAGTCAGTAATGGCTTCGTATTTTTGCAGAAAAGTGCAGAATTTTTTGATTTTTTGCAGATTCTGGTTAACCTAAATGCTTGATTTTTGGGAATTTTTAAATGAGACATGTAGAATAAAGCGACTGATGAAATAGCGGAATTTTGAGCTGAAACTTTTTCTTGCTTTTACAGTTCTTTGGTCTGATAAATGTGTCATTTGGCAATGTTTTAAAAGAAATTACAAGAAAACTTTTTTTTTAGAATTTTGTTCATAAATGAATAATATGTAAATAAAGTGAATCTGATTATTTTAAGCTTAGAATTGTATTTTTTTCATAAATTTGCAAGTTTTTACATTTAAAAAAAAATTGCTCTGATAAACGGTGCTATTTTGATGATTTTTTTCAAAGAAACATCAAGAGAAAGTACATTTTTGTAGGTTTTATAAATGAATAATGAATACATAAAGTTAGATTGAGGAAAGATGTTTGTTTTTTTAATTTGCAAGTTCTGCAACATAATGGCATGTCATAGATGACTAGTTCAAGGATGGTTGTAAAGTTAAAAACTTGACGAGTCTCCAGGAACCATTTTCATTTAATTAAACATCTAAAACACAAATAAGCAAAGGTATTTCAATGAAATTTAGTGTTGGAGATGGATTTCATTTGCTCCTACATAACAAATAATCAGTATCAGCTGAGGTATTTTGGTTTTTAACGCTGTGCATGTTAACATGTCAGAACCCTGCATGTGTTGTTGATGCTTTGAGCTACACTGACATGCTGGAAAACCAACAACATGTGCAGCAGAATAGTAGGGGGCTAACTGATCCCACTTATACCAGTGGAGCTGCATACACGATCAAAGAACTAATTCTGCAAAAAAAAATAAATAAATAAAATTTAAAAAACGTGCACACTCCTCATAAATAAAAGATCTGATTGGAACAAAATGTTCAGCGTGGAGCGTTGGGAGATCAAGCGGAGCATTATTGCAAAAAAAAAAAAGTTGAAAAAAAATCATGTGGATGTGGTTACTGCTGCAGAAATACCGTTTAAACCTGCACATGATACTGTTTAGTCCTTCCAGGTGAAGTGGCTCTGATTCCAGCAACACCTGTACACGATCCTGCCTCCTGGTTGGTCGGGAGGAGAGGCAGGGTTTTCTCCTCACGCCTCCCCCTGACAGTGATAGTAATACCTGCTGACATCCTTTCTTCCCTCCCCTCATCCCTCCGTCCCCCCGGGGGCTTCCTGAGCTGTTTTGGGAGTTGAAATCTGTTGACTCTTTCCCTACCATCCTCTTCCTCAACGCCATCCCTCCACTGCAGCTCTAATGTTTTTACCGTCTCTGGGGGGGCAGAAAGAGAGGCGAGTGTGTGGTACGCCAGCGCAGCAACAACAAAAAGAAGAAACAGAAGTGTGTGTTTCACGTCATTGGGGGGTGGGGGGAGAGCTGTCATACATCTGGGAGGTGATGCCGGAATAATATTAGTTTTAGCTCCACAGCAGATAAAGTCTCCCCAAAAATCAGATTCGGAACATCTGCAACATCTGCAGGAAAGCTGCTTTTTAGGAAGAGTTAGAACAGGGGTGTCAAAAATGCGGCCCATGGGCCAAAACCAGACCGCCAGAGGGTCCAATCTGGCCCGTAGGGCGACTTTGTAAAATGTAAAAATTACAGAGAAGACATTAACTGCAGATTGAAAAAAACTATAAATTTAAAATAATTTCTAGACCATGACAAGCTGTTTTGATCATAAACTAAAATACTAGATTGCTCATTGTTGTTTTGTCATTTTGTGTCTTATTTTTGTAATATTTTGTGTTGTTTTGTCTTTTTTGCCTGACTTACATCATTTGTCTCATGTTTTTTTCATTTTGTGTTTCCTTTTTGTCTCGCTAGTGTTTTTTGTCTATTTTTTGTTGTTTTGTTTCTTTTTTTGTCATTTTTTGTCTTGTTTTGTCCATTTTTTGTCACTTTGTAACTTTTTTGTCTCCTTTTTTGTGTCTCATTTTTGTATTATTTTGTCTTGTTTTTTTTCCTTGTCTTTTGTCCGATTTTTGTCATTTTGATCATAAAGTAACATACTATATCATGCAGTTCCAGATACCTATGACTAAAAGTTTTATGCTGTTTTGTAGTTGTAATGTGTAAATGATAAGGCAGAATGTTGCTGAAATTGTACTTATTTTTCTTCAGAAATTTCAGGTTTTTCGTTAAATGTGAACTTTTTTGCACTAAAACAAAGGAAAAGTTTGGAGTTGTGGTTATTTATAGGTTATTATGCTGTGATTTTACTGCTCCGGCCCACTTCAGATCAAACTGGGCTGAATACGGAACCTGAACTAAAATGACTTTGACACCACTGGTTTAGAAAGTAATCAGATGCCAGGCAGAAACACATTTACAACCCTTCCATTGTGTTGTTTTTGTTTATCTACGAGTCTCCTTGTTGTGTTCAGATAAAGTGTGGAGGAGCTATATGTGTTCCAGCAGGTTTATTAGTCCATAAAGTTTGTTCTGCTGTGAAGTCGGCAGCTTCAACCGCTTCTCTACCAGCTTCTGGATACGAACCGTGTGAATCGCGCCACAACGTGCGGAAAACATGAAGCCAAAATGCATTTATGGGCGACTAATTAGCAGAGACTTATCCATGAATGCAAAGAGATGAGTTGGTAGGTCAAAGAAAAACGCTTCCATCAGCAAAACATGAGAATTACTGTCTTTATCTGCTTTCTCGCCATTTACAGATCTTCTTCAGGGAGTGTGCAAGTCATTTTTATTCATTTACTTTCATTGTTTTGCATCCTTCATTGTGCCTCTTTATGACAGAATGTCACATCACACTGTTTTTACATCTCTTATACATTACATCTCTTGAAATCTTTCATAATGTCACCTAAAACTACCAACTTCTGTTATTTTAACAACTAACAACAGAGACGTGACTAAAATGTTTTATTCAAGGCCGATACAGATTATTAGTTACTCAGTGGGACCAATAATCGATATAGATTTGTAGGAAAAAAAAAAACATTTTTGGTGTCAAAATTTAAAACACACAAAACTTGCTAATTGGCTGTTCCTCATGACATGTAACCAATCAGACAGAGTTGTGGGCGGGACTTTGCTGAGACCACAGTGTGACAACAAATCAGGAGGAGGCTGCATCTGTGCCAAATTATTATTATTATAAAATATTTTTATATTTATTTATTCGTAAAGAGTCTGAGAAATGAATAATAATGATATTGAAAATTGGTAAGATGCTGAATATTGACTCGGATGATCGTTGAACATCAAATTAAAAGATTTCTTGGGTGTTTATTTTAACCCTGTGAGCCCCAAAACCTGCTGGAAGGTTTGAAAGATAAGTGTTCCAAAAAACAAAAAAACAAAAAACAAAAAAAGTCTAATAATAATCTGTATGGAACCATGTATACGAGTGAGAAACGATTAAAAAAGAAAATAATTAATCATTGAACTTTCAACGTGTGTGATGTGCTGTTCTGTTGGAGAGATTTCATGAAAATCCCATTATTCTACATGTCTTGTATAAAAAAAAACTCCAAAAATAAAGCATTTAACCAAGGGAGATTGTGTAAAAAACAAAAAATTCTTCACTCTTTCTTGCAACTATAAAGCCTTGAGTGACTCAGCTGTGACCAAGCGTCATTTTACAAAAATTCTGTGACCATTCGCTTGAACTGCAGTGTTCACACTGAACAGATAGAAAACGAGTATGGAAATGAGTTAAAAATGTAAATAGTAAAATGTCTATAGTGTATGCTATGAGCCACTGTTTTTCCAATATTAGTAACACATGCATGTTTTATTTTTGGGGAAAATATTTTTTAAATCCACTTTTTCTTTCTTTTTATGATTCTATGGCATCATAACTATTGTCATGCTGCACAGAAGACATTTCTGGGTTCTCTCTCCTTCTAGTAATGGTTGTTCTGTTTCCATTGTATTGCATTGAAAAATGAACCCACAGTGAGTAAAAATGCAACAGGAGCCAAGAAAACGCCCAGAAACTGCTCAAGGTTCATGGTTCACTGCACCATTTAAAGCAAACACATATGAATATTGAACAAAGCGCATCATAGACATTTAGCGATGTGTCTCCAAACCGACTACACGACTGCTTCATGCAAGATTCAGCGCCAAGCAAGGTCACACACAAACCAGATTTTTAAAGATTCATGATGATAATTGGCTTAAAAATTAGATCAACAAAGTGGAGCTAAGTCATTTACAGGGATCATAAGACTCATTCAGTGCACAACATTCTGCATTTCGCTCAGAGGTTTCCTACGAAAGCTGTGAGAACAAACAGCAGCAAGAATAAACACTTTTTTGGAGTGGTGAAGCAGCTCTGGAGTCTGGAGGTGTGATGGTGAACACTGAGCTGCTGCTGCCAGCCAGGACCTTGTCTGCTACAGTAATCCAGGTTCCTGCTTCAGCCTTTTGCTCTGCCTGGGTCAATACTAATTCAATTTCTGTCTCAGGGAATTCCCAGGTTGCCTCTTGGCAGGATTTCTGATCTGAGCGGAGGAGCGTTGTTGCTGAGTTACACGCATCCTGCTGCACATGTGTGGCCGGTGCTTGGGTTTGTTCCTGCAGGACTGACGGCGCTTTCGCTTTTCGCTCTTAATTGCTGTTTTGTGTGTCAGAGGAACACAGGGTTCGACTGACACCTACAACAATGGCGGCTCATTGTGCGCCCCGAATGCGGGGAATGCGCTCACCGGCAGCCCTTCAACCGCCAGAACCGCCCTCTCGGCGCACACAGCAGCCATTTTGTGGCCGAGCCGAGCCGCAGACGCCGCGGCCGAACTTCATTTCATTCCACAGCTGTTCCGCCCCACTCGGAGACATTCGCACAATGCGACTTATTACAGCTTAATGCGGCCTAATATTGATGTATGTGTGCACGCAGAGAAGCAGGCGGCGTGGGGAAGACAGAAATTGGGAAAGAGCCGGGTCCATATGCAGCCTGGCGATAATGCGAGAAGCCGGCGATAATATCTGGGTGTTAAATTGGTATCGATTGACTAAATATCCTGACCAGGAGGGGAGAGCGGCTGTCCCTTCATGCCTCTACACCATGTCTGCACCGGCTGCACTGTGACTATCTGATCCATTTTAATACAGACATCCTCGGCGCTAGGCCTCTGCCCAAACCTCATTTTCAACACAGTGTGCTCAAGCCTTGCCGTGCATGTGCATCCCAGCTTTCACTTCACCGGGCAAAAAGATTATTCTTGTGTTGTGCAGCGATTACGCTCGCTAAACAGTGAAACGAGGGATTACTGATTTCACACAGATGCATACATGAGAAGTGAAGGAATAGATGAATGTTTTCACTGGAAATAGTTCATGAAATGAGGCCATTTCAGGACAAAAGAGCCTCTCAGAGTCTTTTCTAGTGTCAAAGTAACCGTAATAATGACGCATTTCACACAATTCTTTGAGATTTTACCTGTTAGAGCAACTTTAGCTGCTCAAAAAAACTTAATTTCCTGCATTAGTGACATTTACAAAGAAGATTAGACCAAAGAAAACAAGCACAACAGCAAATATGCACCAATAAATTCAAGATTTGATATTTAAAATGTAACTTATGAAGCTGTAATGTTAGAAAACAGATTCTTATTTGCATGCCCTGCAAATGTAAAGCAATTTTCGCATTTCAAGTCATGTTTTTTGGGATTGTGATAAACATTTGCCCTCGCATAAACTAGATTCTTTAGCCACTCTGTGCTCAATTTGCACAAAATTTGTCCCTTTTTGTGTTTTGTACTGACCAGGAAGTGCACAGAGGATCTATCCCTGTAAATAATACTGCTATGATTAAATTCTTGCAAAATCCTGGCACCAAAACAGAGCTGCAAGATGCTAAAATGTACCACAGAATGAAGATAATGGCTCACAATTTTAGCATTTCCAGTCATGTTTCTGGCATTGTGATTAATGCAAATCCACTTCCCCGTTAAGTCAATATTGGCCCTGTTTTGTCCTTGCAGAAACCCTTTTAATTTAGCTGCTAACTGCTAGCCTTGCTGCTAAGTTTGTTCTGTCTTTTGTGCTCTTCATTGATCAGGGAGTGCACATTGGATATATCACTATAAAATTTCACTTAAGTGCCAAAACAGAGCTGAAAGATGCTAAAATGCACCACAGAATGAAGATAATGATTCACAATTACAGCATTTCAGCATGTCAGCTGTGAGAAAGCAGTGATTTCGACAGCTACTTGGTACATTCTGTATCTAAACACATCAGACGTGGTTGCACAACGCTCCCTGAACTCACCACACCTTTGAGAAACCAAGCATCCAAAGGCAATAATAAAGTCTTTTCCCCTCCAACACTTCAGTCACACCTAAAAGTCAACTTACAAGTGGAAACAAAACAATGACCTATTTAGTCGAGAGGCCGGCGCAGCGGTTAGTAAATGTTCCCACAGCCGAGCACCGCTGACCAGCCGGAAGAGAAGACTTTTCCTACTTTACACTTTCACTGAGTGTTGGAGAAGTTTGAAAACTAATGAGTAATGTGCAAAATGAATCAGAAACCTCAGTGCATTTCTGGGTTTTGTTTTCTCCAGAACTGATATTTATCTCACTCCATCTCTTCCCAAGGAAACAAAAGGCTTCCCCCTTTGTACACAAAGCTGCAGGTCAGTTTCCAAACACACACACACACACACCTCTGACGGAGCTATTGTTCCACCGAAACGCACTTCAGCCGCCAACAATGGCACCAAATGTCAATTCTCGGGCGTACAAATCACTAAAATCACTGCCTCGCATTGTTTCCTGACAGAGATGAAGAAGCTCCAGTTTACACAGAGTTAACCCATCCGCAGTTTACCTCCAGATAATACACTCAACACCACGAGCAAACAGACGGAGCACATTTACACAGACAGATAAGGGACACAATTGCAAACACACATCCGCGAATCTGCACAGATCACAGCACGGCAGCCAGAAAAAAAGCAGAGAGACACTGATACAGCTGAATGACAGACGAGCAGAGAGGGAGAGAGAGAGAGGGAGGAATTGCTTTGTTAGCGGGACAGGGAATAAAGTGGTAATTACCTCACTGTGGGTTTGTTGATTATGGTTCAGCCAGGTTCTCCGTGATAATCATTTACCAGGGGAAGACCAAGATTAGTGCAGAGACAGACACGGAGAGCAGAGATAGCGCAGAAATACATTCATTTGCATGCACACGGAGGACGGATAGATACAGACAGGTGAAAAAAAAGAGTAAAAAGAATCAGCACTATCATCATCCCTGACAAGACACAATTACAGTCTGCTTTCACTTTACTGTATGTTCTTGCAGAGGGGATCAGTGGAGGTAGAACGTGATTTACTTTGGTATTTAAACTAGATCACTCATGAGCGCACACAGAGGGAAATGATGCATAAACAGAGCGGAGATTACACGGCAGACTTATGAGGGCTGCTTTCAATAAAGATACAGAAAAACCAATACAAATATTCATCTCCTCGCGCACCGTTTAAACATGCTTGGCTGGCTGGGAGCTCGCTCTTTGTCTTAGAGGGGGGGAGAGATGGACTGAAAGAGGGCTCACAGGGATCTGGTTTGCAGTTTTTTTATGAAATGCTTGCAGAGTGAGGTCAAGCGACGAGGGTACAGGTGAGCTAAGCTGGTTCTGGTGTTCTTATTGTGATTTCAGAACAAGCAGCGTTTTTAAGTGGAAATGACGGCTTTTCTAATCTGCCATTCTGCAGGAAAAAAACCTGCAAAGAAGAGGCTGCAAAGGGAAACCAGAGATCCAAAGAGGAACTGTTGCAACAAGTTCGCCTCCTCCCACTGCAGATAAAGCGCAGGTGAAAGCCAGGAACAAGGAAATGGAGGAGCTGATTTAAAGTTCAGGTATGAGCGACATTTATTCTCGTTACTGATGTACGAGCAACACATATAGACAAGGGAACGGCACCTTTTGGGCCATTTCTCGCACGAAAAAACAGGTAATTTTATCCGTAGAGTTTTGCCTGACAGATCCTGAGTGAATTTATGAGGATGAATGTAGCTCAAAGACACTGTTGTATCAGCAAACAGACAGGTCAACATGTTTGGTCCGGCAGCTTTAAAGGCACACAAGACGAAGTTGAACGTACCAGTAAACCAGTCTGAGCCTGCTGCTGAGGCAAACCGTCAGCACTCGCAAACACTCACACTGTGGAGCCCGGAAGCACTGCGGTTGTAATATTTTACTAACCTTTAACTGCTCTGGGAAGTAAGAAAAAATAATTCCTCATCTAATAAGGAACTATTGCTCTGAGAGAGAGGTGGATATAAAAAGCGAGGGCGAACGTAAACTCTTTCATAAAATCATAAAAGAGGGTCAATCGAACCACTTGAGCCCCACAAAGAGAGGAGGCCGGGGGTTTCGGATTCCGCCAGTGTTCCATTCCGACCCTGCAGTCAGTCCATCACTTCCATTTCGGAGCTCCATTTTTCAATCTGTGGGCTGCTAAATGTGAGCCAGTTAAAGTGTTTCGCTGAGCCTTTGTTACAAGCATATTAGCCAAAGAAGAACAGAGCGGCGAGGCCCTTCAGTCTCCACTTCACTGCCCCTGCTTCATTAAAACCATAAATCTAGATGTCGTCGGAAAGGTGATGACCAGAGACTGTCTCCTGTCGTCCATATTAAAAAGAGCTTTGGCTACAGATGTCTCATACTTGAAGTCTTTACTGTAACGCTGGTCTTTAGCTGTTTTTCCATAGTGTCAGAGGTGACGGCTATAATGATGGCTTTCACACATTTCTTTAGCCGTCAGAGCCACTTGGAAGACTTCTACTCACAAAGAAACCAAAGAAAACAAGCCGCAATAAACTTCAGATATGAAATTTAAAACGCAGCTTATAAAGTGTTTTGCTTATTTGCATACCCAGCAGATGCGGAGTGGGATTTAGCATGCACATGGAGTCGTGTTTCTGGCAGCGTGGTGAATGTAAATCCAAAACTTGCTCTCCTTTAAGTCAATATTTGCCCTGTTTTGTTCCCCATCAGCTCCTCGGGGAAATAAGGCTCTTCAGCTGCTTAAATACTGCCTTAAATTAACTTTGTCCCTTTGGTTGTTTTGTGTTGACCCGGTGGAGAACAGTGGATTTATCTGAGCTACTTCACGGTGAAAGAGGTGAAATCAAAGCAAAACAGTGGATTATAGGTGGTTTGACCAAAACAAAGAGCTGGAAGAGGCTGAAAGGAACCACAGAATGAGGAGGAGAACTGCAAATCCGGATGAGAAGTTAGATGAAGCACATTCTCACATCGCCCACAGTCACTGGAACATATGACCTTCAAGAAAGAAGCGATAAATAAAGATGCTAACTGTAACCAAAAATGACTCTTTGCACTGATGCCATAGAAGAACTATTTCTAGTTGCACAAAACAACCATTCAGTGAGATGTTCCATTTCTTAAAGAGCCCCTGAAGAACCACCAAATGGCGCTGTGAAGAACTTAGTATTTATTGCCTTTATTTGTAATTTTTTCTAAGCCACATCTGGCTCAAGACTTAGCTTTGTGAAGTTCTATCTGATCTCAGCAAGAAGTTCTTTAAAAAAAAATCCCAAAAATGTGTCCAAGACTCACCAAAAAGGTTCCTTTATGCACATGCACAACACTCTGGAGAGCATTTATTCTCATGTTACTGTAATCTTTGTCAGCAATATTTTGTTCAAGAATATCCCTGCAAGATTAGTGAAATCCTATCTTATCTTAGCCAGAAGTTCTTTTAAGTCCAATTTCTTCGGGCGACTCTTTACAGAACTCCCAAATGTGCATCCAAGAACCACCAAAAACGGATCCTTTAGGTACCATGAATGGCGCCTTGGAGAACTTTGCGTTTATTTGTACTTTTGGTTCCTTTTCCTGAGTCACATCTGGCATAAGTATTAGCTTTGTGACTAGTAAAGTACTACTAATCTCACAGAAAGGCTTAAAGAAAGATACCTTCAAGAACCATGTAAAAAAATGGTTCCTTTAGACATCATAAGTGGTGAACTTTGCATTTATTGTATTTATTCTCATGCTATTTTAATTTTCTGAGCAACATCTGGCACAAGAATTTGCTTCAGGATTAGTTCCATGATATCTTCACAAGAGGTTCTTTAAAGACTTGTTTCTTCAAATGGTCCCTTCAAGGACCCCCAAAAGGTGCCTCTAAAACCATAAATGGCTCCTTTAAGTCACCATAAATGAGAACTTTGCATTTATTGTTTAGCTATTGTGATTTGTCTGAGCAACATCTGGCACAAGAATTAGCTCAGTGGTTGGGAACGCTCTATTTAATCTTAGCAAAAAGGTTCAAATAACTCCCAAAGATGCCTCCAAGAACCACCAAAAAATGGTTCCTTTAGGCATCATAAATTACCCTTTGGAGAACTGTGCATTTAGTTTGTATTTTTTCCTGATTAACATCTAGCACAAGAGCTTCCTTCAGGATTAATCATGTTCCATATAAATTTAGCAAGAGCCTCAAAGAACTCCCAGAAGCTCCTCCAAGAACCACCAAAAAATAGCTCCTTTAGACACCATGCATGGCATTTTGAAGAACTTAACATTTGCTGCATTCATTTTCATGTTACAGTTATGTTTTTGAGCAACATCTGGCACAAGAATACCCTTCCGGATTAGTAAAGTTCTATCTTAGCAATAGGCTGTTTAAAAAGCTCCCAAAAGTTCTTCCAAGAACTATCAAAAATGCTTCCTTTTAGCACCTTAAATGGTGCTTTGGAGAAATTTGCATTTGTTCTCATGCTAGTTTTATTTCTTTTGAACATCATCTGACATAGATCTGGCATAGGAATTTCCTTTGATGATTAGTAAACTCAATCTTAACTTTAAAGAGCTCCATAAAGGTGCCTCCAAGAACCACCAAAAATGGCTCCAACAGGCACCATAAATGGCACTCTGGAGAATTTTGCATTTATTCTCAAATTATTGTAATTTCTTTCTCAGCAATATTGAGCACATGAATGTCCTTCAGGATTAGTGAAGCTCCATCTTGTCTTAGCAACAGCTTCTTTAAAGATCTCTTTAAAGGTTCCTGCAAGAACCACCAAAAAATTGCTCCTATAGACACCATAAATGGGGTTCTGGAGAACTTAAGCAAAACAAAAGATTCCTTAAGGAACCACAATGAAGATAGTTCTTTGTGGACCCACATGATTCTATTTTAACAACAGGACTTGATAATTGTTTACCTTATAAGAAATTAAATATAAAAAGATTGTCCGAATTTGCATTTTTGGGTTCCTTCCATTAGAACGTCAAAGAACAATATGCTACAAGATGCTAGTTTGGGATTTGGGAAATTGTGTTCATGATTTTACACCATTTTCTGATGTTTTATTGTCCAAATGATTGATCAAAAATGAAAACAAGTGCTAGTTGTAGCTCTAATCTGATACTAATATTTATCACAAAAACCAAATACCTCCAAAAAAGCAAAAATTAAGAACTTTTAGTACTTTAAAGAACCATAGAGAGCACGAGTAGCCATTTCCTAAAAAACAAAGAGGCTCTTGATTGTGGTGATGAAGAAGCATGATTATCTGACAGTACGTTATATGTTTAACAGCTAAATTGTAATCATTGTGGACAAAAAGAAAGCAAAAAAGTCAAATACAGTTATTCAGTGATGCAGATTTCCGTCTGTACGAAGGATCTGATGCAGTCCTGGACCCTGCAGTGCAGCATCGAGCCAACAAAAGCAAAGCTCTCCGTCGCCGTGCTCCACCTTCCTATATTTACAGGCCTCAGGACGACCTGGCTGCCTGGCTGGCTGGCTGGCAGCTAATAGAAAATATGGTATGGGAAAATGATTGAAGCTCAACTAATCACACTGCCAATATCCATCACCGGACAGGAGGGAGTCGTGAGAGATAAAGGGAGGAAGGGAGTGGAGGCGAGAAAAAATGAAAAAGAGAGCAGGATGCAACAAGGGAGGTAATGAAGAGTGAGGAGAGGGGAGAGGAGTGGAGGTGGACCCGGTGGGATTGAGGTCCGGGTGCAGCTCCTCGGCTCCACTGATAGCTTTGTGATTGGGTGGTGCTGCTGATGAGAGTGATTCTCTGCCACAGTGGGTTGCCCTCCGCCGCGATGCTGATGGCACTGTGATTGCGTGGTGTTGCAGCAGACTGTGTGGTCGCTGCCACAGGCTGTGACCATTCATCCCTGAATCACTGGGAACAAGAAGGTGCTTCCTAATCCACACACTGTTCCTCCCCACATTTCTGGCCGATCCCAATTACACGACTGGGCTTTACGCGCCTGGACACACTGGAGATAACCTCGGCTGACTCCATGCCAGGAGACCGGAGAGAGCAGCCCCTGGGGGAAATTAATAGTCCCTGGAGGCATATTTGTGTCACATGTTGTGCATCCACATCAGAGCTGCATGATTTTTTCTGCGATATATGTTGAAAAATAGAAGAATTTATCCCCAAATGACTTGAATAACTCTCTCTGGAAAGAATGAATCATTCCACAGAGTGATTGCAGTGATTTTAAAGTGCATCTGCATAGAGAGTTAAAAAAAAAAAAAAAAAAAAAAAAAAAAAAAAGCATTTCTCATATGGTGAAACGCTGGCAAAGGCATCCAGGATTGTGTTTTGGATGACATTCAGATCTGTCTTTGCACTCATCACACAGAGCTTTGTGCTGCTGATTTAAATGACCAAACAAACAGTTGCCTCATGTGGTGGTGACAACTGCAAGACACCACTGACAGAAAACATGCTTTTGGTCGACACCATCCCTTCTGTAGCCGAAATATTTCCATAAAACTGATTTGTTTTCTGCAACCAAATCTCCCTTTTTCGGTGCTTCTCTGCTCATTTTGCTGAGCACATGTGGAGGCTGCATGTCAACAAACTGTGTCTTTAGAATAAAGCTGAATCTCAATGCATCTAAGGAGACTCAAATCTCAGGCAGACTTTTTCTGTGGATCAGTCATGGAAAACGAGAACCGTGCAAGTTTCTTTTAACAAGTTGTAGAATGACGTGTTTGAGTTAATTTTCCAAACTTCACATTGCAAAACTAGAACTGACCAAGTGGTTTCTGTACTTGTTTAGTCAAAAAAAGTGTTTCATGTGAAAGAGTGTTTGGGGAATCAGGCCATACAGCCAGCGAGAGTCTCCAGATAAGCAGGTGAGAGGACTGCGGATGTGTTTTTGGGCCTACTGCCCCTGCAGGTCTCCCACCTTAACCCTTCAATTAGCCAGACTGGAACACCTGGATCAGCAGGTGAGCCTCACTCCGCCTGGCTAATGGCCCCAATCAACCCATTACACACACTCACAAACACCTTCCCATTACCCACACACTCGCCTTGTGCACACCAGCACTTTAGACTTTAATATACACCTGTGTCCCCAGAATGCTATCTAGGGCACAATTCAGAGCAAACACTTTGGAAGAAACCCTTACTTCTGGCTTTCTATAAGCAGCATAATCACCGACTCCAAAAGGCAGACAGGTGAAAGCCCGGGTTACAGTGTGGTCATTATGATAAACATAGCTGCAGGAGGGAGGTGACATCAGGTGAGCGTGTCTCACATCAACTCACAGTCCCCCAAGGCTGCTGAAAAACTGTATTTCATTTTAATGGGAGCAGCGAGTCAATCATACCTGCTCTGCGCCCCTCCTGATTTACACAGACGTGATCCGCCGCATAGCTGAGATTCTTTAAGCCAGCTAAAGCCTGACTCATATTGGAGGAATTATGGAGGGAGTTGTGCAACAGTATGGCAGTGCAAGTTCAGACCAGCAGCCTCGGTTCAGAGCAGAGCCGACACACTGAGCTCCGTTCTGACCTTTAACACTGCGCCTTCATCCGGTCTGCAGACGGCACACAAACACCCTGACGCGTCATTACGCACAGAGTTTCCTCACCTTGTGTTTGTGGAATTCCAGTACACGACGTGTCTTTTGGCAACAACAGCTGAGACTATGCTGAAGAGAAATATCCAAGCAGGTAGAGCTCCAGAGGTCCACACCAGGGAGCCCATCCTGGCCGCGGGCGGAGGGGAGACGCTCTGCACCGGCTGTGGAGCGGTGCGTAAAAATCAGGTGACGAGACGCAGACACGGTGAAGAACTTTTCCACCAGCTGCTTCACCAACTCACCGGCAGACTTCTACGACATCTGCTGCTGCAGTTTTGGCATTTCGTGATGATGTAAAACTGAGTGAAGTCGCTCAAAAAAGGCTGCAAAGTGCAAAGTGTGCGCTCCCGCTGCGGAAAGTTCCTGAGAGTTTGTCCACATTCCGCATGCTGGTTCAGGACTGAGATCTGTTCACCGTAAAGCGTCAAAAAGGAGAGTAAACATGAGTTTAAATGTCAGCACAGTAACAGGTCAGGTTATGATTTCAAACTGCCAGCTGGTTTGGCAGCAACAAGCTGCGGAGGGCTGGAAGGGCGGATGCGGGTAGCTGAGGGCGGCGCCGCGCAAACTTTGGCCCAATCAGCCGACTAGGGTGATTATGGGTGTGGTTATGGGTGAGCCTGGAGCGCAAAGTTAAACCTTTGTGAGGTGCGCCCACTGGTGTGGGCAGGCGGCCTGTCACCGCTCCGGTTTATCCGGAGAAGCCTCAGTTTCCTCCTCCCAGAAAGTTTTCAAAGAGGTGGACAGGTGGAGACAATATCAGGGTGGGAAACAGAAACCAGAAGCCAGAACTGAATGTGGGGGGTTCCATCATGTTCTCCCAGCTGGAAACACTGGATAACTCCACGTACAAGTTCTAATAATGCTTTTAAAAGAAAATGATTTGATTAAATGTTTAAAGAACGTTTTAAGAATACTCTCATTTCTGGTAAAGTTGTTAATATGACGTTTTAAAGGATGTTTTCAGGAACACAGATTATGTTCCTTGATAACAAAGAAGAAATGTTCCCAAACCAGCATTCAAAAAATGTTTTCCAGATGTTAAAGAGATGTTATAAGATGATTTTAATGAAACGTTCCTGTAATGTGGTGCATTAACAAAGGTGGAACGTTCTGCCTGCAAGGTTCTGTGGAGGTTGTTGTTGAGGGAACACATCATAGAACCTTCTTCTATTAAACATTTCCACAGGTTTCCAGGATGACGAGGGAAGAACGTTAGAAATCAACATTAAATAAAGTGTTTTCCAGAAGTTTTCAAGCCCTCAGATACAGGACTGTTTCATGTAGAACGTTTTATAATGTTCCTGTAATGTGATACAATAAAGGGAGAACATTTTACCTTTTTGTTGAGGGAACACATTTCAGGACGTTCTTCTGTAAGTTTTTTTTCACAGCATTCCATGATAACAAAGGAGGAACGTTTTCAAACCAACATGCAAAAAGTGTTTTCCAGATGTTACTGAGGCCTCAGATAATTTCAATAAAACGTTCCTGTAATGTGGTATGTTAACAAAGGTGGAAGGTTCTGCCTGCAAAGTTCAAGGGAACACACTGTAGAACGTTCTTCTATTAAACATTTTCACAGTTTTCCAGGATGAAGAGGAAAGAACGTTCAAAACCAACATTCAAAAAGGGTTTTCCAGATGTTTTCAAGCCATCAGATGACAGAATGCTTTTACACGGAACATTTTAAAATATTCCTGTAATGTGATCTAATAAAGGTAGAGCATTTTACCTCTTTGATGAGGGAACACATCAAAGAACGTTCTTCTAGAGAGCCTTTTCACAACAATAACAAAAGAAGGAAGTTCTCAATGCAACGTTCCACAAACCTTTTCAAGAAACCACAGATGACAGAACGTTCCTTATAAAATGTTCCTGTACTGTGATATATTAACAAAGATGGAACATTCTTCCTGCAATGTTCTGAAGATGTTTTGGGGATGTTGCTGGAGGAACACATTGTAGAACGTTCTTCTATAAAACAGTCTCAATGTTCCATGATAACAAAGGAAATAATGTTGTCAAACCATCATTCAAAAAATGTTTTCGAAATGTTTTCAAAGCCTCAGAATACAGGAATTCTTGTATACAGAACATTTTATAACACTCTTTTAATGTAAAATATATAAAAGGCAGAACATTTTGCCTTTTAGTTGAGGGAACACATTATAGAATGTTCTTTGATAAGACCTTTTTTACAACAATAATAAAAGAAGAACGTTCTCAATGCAATATTCCAAAACCATTTTCAAGATTTTATTGAGACCTCAGATGACAGAAAGTTCTTTATGAGATGTTCCACAACATTCTCAAACAGTATTGCTCCATCAGAAGGGGTTTATTTGCAGTTTTTACACAGACTGTACATCTCCACAGAGGAAGGAAATATATCATAGCAACAGAATAAAAAAGAAAAACGTACAAGAAAAACTGTCACAGGTCCCATTCAACAGGACATTAAACTGGCCAATCAGGATGCATCTGTAGCCCAATCATATCTGAGGTTCCGCCTACTCAGGGAACCAATAAAAGAGCAGCTAAGGAGGCGTGTTTCTTCTTTACCGTCCAGGACAAGATGGCTGCCTCAAGGAAGAAAGTCAGGTGAGAAGTTCTGTCACTTCATGTCTCCTTTAACAGGTTGCTGCTTTAACCAGACGAGTAAAATTAACTTTAAAAAGTACGGTTTTTCTCTGTAGCTACTGGAATAAGTAAAATAAAACGATGAACAAAATGGCGTCGTTCAAGTCCACATCTGAACACTAAAGGTCTGCATGTGGTCCGGTAGAGAGCTGCTGCTTCCTAATGTGTGTTCAGAGCATGTTTTCCAGTTATTATTGAGGCCTCAAATGACAGAATATTCTTCATACAGTTCCTGTAATATGATATGTTAGAACGTTTTGCTTTTTTGTTGAGCAAACACATTAGAGAATGTTCTTTCATAAGATGTTTTCACAGTGACAACCAAAGATGGATGCTCTCAATGCAACAATAAAAAAACTATTTCACGATGTTATTGAGACCTCAGATGACACAACGTTGTTTATAGGACATTTCTGAAATATGATATATTAACAAAGGTGGAACATTCTGGCTGCAACGTTTTGAAGATGTTCTGGGGATGCTGTTGGAGGAACACACTGGAGAACGCCCTTCTATAAGATATTCTCACAATGTTCCACGATAACCAAGAAAAACTTTCTCAAACCAAGATTCAAAAAGTGTTTCCCAGATGTTATCGCAATGTATTAATGGTAGAACATTTTCCCTTTTTGTTGAGGGAACACATTAGTAGGGCTGTCACCCGTCCCTTAAAATACGGAATCGTCCTTTATTTGACAATTCATTGTTGCGTCCCGTATTGAATCAATACGAGACGCAAATTGTTCCGTATTTTCATAAATGCCCCGTACACATCTGTCACACACTCATCAAAACTGTAGAATGAACAAAATAAAACACAGGAAATATTAACGGCAACCAATTTCTTTGACGTAGGCCCTATGCAGCGAGGACCCGATGCCAGGTCCAGCAGATAGACCTCAGACTCCTCTGTGTGTCCAGTCCAGTGGGTACAAGGCAAACTGTGTTTTCTGTTGCTCATAGACTGGCTGAAGTAAGGCAGCATCAGGAGACCAACATGGAGGAAGTATGAGAACAGAGAGAACCCAACCAGCAGGTCACAGTTTATCATCATCTAATCATCTCCTGAAGCTGATACGGTAAGGAACATCAGTATCTGGTTGTTCATTTACCAGAGGATGCTTATAATCATGCTGATGTGGTCTGTACTCTACAGTATTTTAGTGACTCAATAAATGCCTAAATTGTTTATTATTTTTTAATGCTTTTATAGTTATTAATAAACATTTATTAAATAGCCTATATGTAATCAATAAATGGCCTTTGACTATGTAAAGAAAAACTCATTCAGCACTCTGATATGTTAACAGTACTAAATAAATCAATAAATACATGCATACACACACACATAAATATGTCAATACATTAATTGTATTAAGATAAGATTTAGATGAAAAACAACTGTCTGCAGAGAATTTCTTTGTCCAGTTCTCTGCATTCAGTTGTTTATGTTTTTACAGAATCCAGTATTGCTCACTGGTTGGTCGTTACATTTCATTAGTTTGATTTCACTGTTTAAAATGATGCCACCTCTTTTCAGACAGAACCTGTGATAATAAAACAATACAACATTTTTAGTTCCGTGTTAATAAAGCACTTAAAGCTTTAAGTATGGCTAAATGCTTTTTTCAAAATTAAATATATCACTCCTTAGGTGGTAGTGGCCCCAAGTTCAGTAAAGTTGGAAAGATATTCACAGATTCGGACTTCCAGCATCAATAACTCATTAGATATAGGTTGTCAAAACATAAACGGTGCCTCTTTCCCATTGTTGCAAGGCAGACAATGTGCTACAAGCCCAGTTTTATCAAAAGTAGCTGTCTTTCAAGCTACAGGAATAACATTGGTGTCTATGGAGTGAACAGGGTCTGTCTGCAATTTGCAAAACCACTGCAACAGTAAAGAGAGACAAATATTCAGTAACTTCACTCTTATACATTGTAGTGTCACTAAAATCACTGCAGCCTTCAACTGGCTCCTGTTGACACCAATGTTATTCCTGTAGCTTGAAAGACAGCTACTTTTGATAAAACTGGGCTTGTAGCACATTGTCTGCCTTACAACGATGGGAAAGAGGCATTGTTTATGTTTTGACAACATTTATCTGAGTTATTGATGCTGGAAGTCTGAATCTGTGAATATCTTTACAACTTTATTGAACTATGGCCCCGGCAGCCGTGGTGGGTGTCCTTTATTTTCATTTCTGAAAGGTGGCAACCCTACACATTATAGAATCTATAAGTTGTTCTCACCATGTTTCACGATAAAAAAGGAAGAATGTACTCAAACCAACATTCAAAAAATGTAGAAAGCACATCCTCTATAAGACATTCGTGTATTATGATATATCAACAAAGGTAGAACCTTCCGCCTGCAATGTTCTGAAGATGATTTGGGGATGTTGTTGAGGGAACACAATGTAGAACTTTGTTCTATAAAACATTCCCACAACATTCCATGGTAACAAAAGAAAGAACGTTCTCAAACCAACATAAAAAAAATAATGTTTTCCAGATGCTATTGAGGCCTCAGATGACAGAACAATGTTATCACCAAACATATTTAGAACATCTCTAGTTAGCCTGCCTTTAAGAAGAACATTCTGGGAACTAAAGGAAAACTTCCTGCTGAACACATCAGTAGAACTTTGCAGAACTTTCTTAGAATGTTCTTGGAACAGAAAATTCTAATTATTCTTTGTGTTTTTGGGTCTAAGCTCATTAAGCTGTGAGATTCTTTTGCTGGATCATCCAGAAAACTTTCTTTCGTCTCTCCTGAACTTCTTTTCAGCTCCAAGTAGGCCAACGCCGGATGGCAACGTGGTGCATTCAGGTACCCGAGATGCAGCAGGACGCCTCGACGCCCCTTTGACTGTCTACAAGAGCCACATTTAGTTCAGCTCCACTTGGCTGCACGAGGTTTGTGTATATGTGTGTGTGTGTGTGTGTGTGTGTGTGTGTGTGTGTGTGTGTGTGTGTGTGTGTGTGTGTGTGTGTGTGTGTGTGTGTGTGTGTGTGTGTGTGTGTGTGTGTGTGTGTGTGTGTGTGTGAGATAAGTATTAATTCTCTGGTTGTTGTCGGCCGCCCCAGGGGAGGGTGTAGCGACAGTAATCACTACGCCTCCACGGGCGAAAGCCACCGGTGGTTCTCTCTAATTATCTGATTCTCTAAATGTGTGTGTGTGTGTGTGTGTGTGTGTGTGTGTGTGTGTGTGTGTGTGTGTGCGCGCGTGCGTGTGTGCGTGTGTGTGTGTGTTGTTCGAGCGCTATCAGTCATCCACACAAAGCTGCATTGATAGCTGTGTGTTATTAGCCGCTGCAGTGGCCATTTCCATTCTGCAGGATCTTTTATTCCGTGTGTGTGTGTGTGTGTGTGTGTGTGTGTGTGTGTGTGTGTGTGTGTGTGTGTGTGTGTGTGTGTGTGTGTGTGTGTGTGTGTGTGTGTGTGTGTGTGTGTGTGTGTGTGTGTGTGTGTCGGTGTCGCCCACATGTGTGCGCCACCAGGACTCATTAGCTCACTTCCTGGAGGTCCTGATCATTAATTTCCCATGATGCCTCAGTGCTCCTGTGTGGCTAATTTGTCCCTGGCGAGCTAGCTCTCCCTCAGCAAACGTGGAGGAGGACCACAGAGGAGTAGCTCGCTCTGCAGGGGTCTCTCTCGTCGTGATTGATCTGCACGACCAGACGCTTCCCAACAAATTTTGTACGAGTGCCAGAGGTTAATAATGCTTTGTGAAAATTCATTTTATTCTCCCTCCGTTTCGCCGAAAAAAAGAAACCTCTCTAACTTTCAATTTGGGATTGTCTCCAGAACATAACAGTTTAAGTATTCAGCAGCCCTGCAGCTACGTCTCCGGCTGCACGCTGTAAATTGACCAGAGTCCCCCCTCAACTCAGATTAGACTGCAGAGAAAAGTGGTCTCATTTACCTCGTGGGAGCGCCAATTGAAATCCGCACTTACGATGCACTAAATTAAGAGGCATGTTGATTGCACAGCTGATGGATTTCACACATACTAATGGTTGTTTTAAATCAACAGGCAGAAAAGGAATTTTACATCCACTCTCTCCCAGCTCAGTCCTTCTTTTTTCCTTCTCCCTTCTGTCCTCTTTAATATTTGTTTCATCTCCTGTCTGTCCACTATTCATCATTATCATCAGTCCCTCCAAAATCTGTTCACTGTTTTCCCTTCAGTCTCCATCCATCACCCGTCCTAATCTTCACTCTCATTGATCTTCTCATTACTGGTTAAATATGTTTTGTTTTCTCCCCCCTCTCTTCTGGCAAAGTTTATTTCTGCAAACATTCTGAGTTTTTTCATACATCAGAGCAAACCTGAGCCCAGAATTACACTCTGAAGTCCTTCTCAGACCTGCGTTTGAATATATGCTTCACACTTCTAAATGAGCTCCCTGCTCATTTTTCTGTAAAAAAACCATGATGGCAGTCTTACCAGTCCGGATTTAGTCACATTAGTCCTCTTCAGGCATGCGACATGTAACATTTCTGCTTCATTAGTCTGTCATTCAGACTTATAATGTTCCTCACAGCTTCATTCAGACAAATCCGACACAGTGATGGAGAGAGAAACAGCCTAGTTCCTTTATGGTTTCCTTAACAGTGAAAATTCTGTCCATAATTATTTTAAAAAGTGGCTAAAATTACCCTAAATTTGTTTAAAGTGACATAAACGTATCTGAAATGATTGAGAGAGGGGGAAACCAAACCTACTAGATCAATAAAATAAATGCAGCATGGCTCAGAAACAGTGAAGAGAGGAGCAAGTTGTTGAGATACATTCAGCATGGTGAAACATCTTTCTGCAGCTGAGGTGCAGAGACTGAAATGTGGCTTAAAACTTGTCCAAAATGACTTAAATTCACCTTAATGACCCGAATCTTGTTTAAAATGACAAATTTCCAGATGTTTTGAGGTACTTTCAAGTAAGTTTGACTGTTTTTGCGTTATTTTTGAACAATTCTTCACTCATTTTGGATGTTTTTTTGCTTCTTGAATGAGTTTCAGATAGTTTCAGACTATTTCAGACTGAAAATCTAACCTACTGGATCAGTAAAATAAATGCAGCATGGCTCAGAAACAGTAAACAGAGGAGCAAGTTGTTGGAAGATACATTCAGCATGGTGAAACATCTTTCTAGAGCTGGTGTGCAGAGTAAAGAGAAAAATGCTTCATTTAGACAAATCCAGCACAGTGATGCAGAGAGAAACAGCTTAGTTTCTTTATGATTTCCTTAACGGTGAAAATTCTGTCCATGTGTGATAATATATCTGCTACTGCAGTAACAATAAAGTAAAAAATATCCTGCGATGGAGCTCTGAAAATAATAATAATAATAAAATTAGAAATAATTAATAAAGTTAAGTCAATCTCTGTCTGATGCTGCTGGTATTTAATAAACACAAAGGAAAGATTCCTGAACAACTGGAAGCAACAAAACTAGACTTTAGCTACTGTTTGTCAAAACCTGGATTACATTAATGGTTAAGTCTCATTGATCTGACCTGTGATGGATTTGTTGAAGATGTGTCATTTTTTTTTTAGACAATTCAGTTTTTATTGGCTGTGAAATTGTAGTGTAAAGTGAATGAAGTGAAACAAACTGAAAAAAATGAGACAAACAACACGCAACAAAACAAAAAAGAGGCAAAAAATTAGACAAAAAAGTTACAAAGTGATAAAAAAATGGATAAACGACAAAAACAAGACAGAAAATGACAAAAGCGAGAAACAAAGCGATAAAAAATACACAAACATACACGAGTGAGACAAAAAAACACAAAACGACAAAAATGATACACAAAACAATGAATATAGCAAAACACAAAATGACAAAAATGAGGCAAAAAACACAAGCGAGAAAAAAATGAAACACAAAACAACACAAACATGAGACAAATACCAAAAGTCAGGCAAAAAACAACAAAAATTATACAAAATATTACAAAAATGAGACAATATGACTGAAGAACAATGAGTATTATAGTATTTTGCTTTGTGATCAAAACAACTTGTCATGGTCTAGAAATTTTTAATTTATAGTTTTACAAATTTACAATTTGCAGTTGATGTCTTCTCTGTAATTTTGACATTTTGCAAAGTCGTCCCACAGACCGGATTGGACCCTCTGGAGGGCCGGTTTTGGCCCATGCGCCACATGTTGGACACCCCTGTTTTAGATTAATGGAACAGAGTGCATGTCTAACAAAAAAAAAAAAAAAAAGGCTTTCCAGTATCATTTTAGCATCACTTTTCAAACTGAAATGCCCATAAAACCTTTACTATGAGTCTGTAACGGCTCAGATTAATTAGACTCATCAATAATAATTATAATCCAAGTTTGGACAAACCATTACCAGGAGCTGAAGTTTAGTTTGTTGCTTCCAGTTGTTTAGAAATCTTTCCTCTGAGTTTATTAAATACCTGCAAAATCAGACAGCTGCAGGATCCATATGGACATATTCAGTTAGAGGCTTAACCTTCTTGTTACTTATAATTATAAATAATCCATTGTTAAAAGTTTAACACACAAAGCTTCAGATAACTTGCGTTGATCAGATTTGAATGCCAGTAGTTTGGCAACGGCTTGATTCAAACATTCCTTAACCTTATTTCATGCATGGAGGTATGTTTCGCCCTGCACCATAAAGAGCAGCTATAATATAACAGAGAGAAACAGCAACATATCTCATCTGGAATAACTCCAACTGTTTGGAAATTGGCAGAAAAGTGTGTTTATGTAAGACTGTGTATGTAGTAAGAAGCTGATTGAGGGAAAAAAAATAGGTTTTCAGGTCATTAAAACCAGATCCAATCATAAGAGTAGATTCCAGGGGGTACACAGGGGATATGTCCCCCTCAATATTTAGAACATGAGCTTTTGTCCTCCCAAAGAAAAACATGAAAGAAGCAAAGGCACATCAAACACAGATATCTGTCCTGAATGTGCAGATTTGTTTTTAACAAGGGCAGGAATCTCACACGTGAGCCATTGAAGTCCAGGATTTTATACACAAATGAATTGATCTTAGATGTAAAAAGGTGCACAGAGGTTTCTTCTCCAAACAGAAGACACAAAAGAAGTAAGAGGAGTAAATCATGTGAGAGATGAATCAACAGGGATAATATTAAATTAGAAACGCTGGTTTGGTTCAGCGTCTTGTGATCTGTGTAGAAGCATCTGTGTTTAATGGCGCTCGTTATATTTATTCAGGTTTGCCATCCATCTGTTTAAATGTTTTCCTGCTTTTTAATACAGTTTCAGCAACATTACGCAATATTCTGCCAGCATATGGCTAAAGATAGTTTCATGTTTGACGAGACAATCCCCTTAACCATGTGGTTCAATTAACCCGCCAACAGGTTTGAAAGACATTTTCTGTACATATATTGTTTTAAATGACAGAATTATAGCATTTATCAGAACCACAAACTCTGAAAACATACAAAAAAGATTGGATTTTCAACTTTCATTGAACATATCGTGTATGACATCTGGTTCGGTCAATAAACACAACCAAAAATATGCTTACAATTGCAATATTTTATCAAAATCACTTTGTTTTATCTACAAAATTGCTGAAAAGAAACCATTTGCACAAGATCTTCTTAAAAACTAAAAATCACCAACTAAATTAATGATGAAAAACAGTCACATGACACACATTAAGAGAATATTTTGGATGAATTGCAGGCAGTGTTTGCATAGAGAAGAGAGGAGACGAATATGAATAGAAATTAGACTGAGAGGAAAATCAAACCCACTGGATCAATAAAATAAAGTCAGCATGGCTCAGAAACGGTGAACAGAGGAGCAAGTTGTTGGAGATACATTCAGCATGGTGAAACATCTTTCTAGATTTTTGTAGAGTTATTTTTTTAAAAAGTAAATGGTAAATTATCTATACTGTAACTACTACTAATACTATAAAACTGTCGTTCATGTGGTTTGTAGGTTTTTAAATAGACTGAGGTGTGAGGATTGTGAAAGCCGGAGCATATGGTTAACGCTTACGTACTCGTGTCCATCTGTTTGAAAGTAATTTTTATTTTCTGCTTTTTTCAATGCATTTTAGAGAAACCTGATGCTCATTATTCCACTGGCACATGGCAAAGGATTGTTCCATATTTGATGGGTGAATCACTTCAAACATCTGAACCCAAAAAAACTGCCAGTGGGTTTAAGAGGCCATTTATTTTTTGTGATATTTTATTCTGCAGGTCTGACGAAAAAGAAAAAAAAAGCCCCATAGTAATTTCAGGCTCCTGTAAAGATAAAAAGAAAAGAGAAAACCAAAACATTCTGAGCTCCTAAGCACAGTTCAGGAACGATTACTGAATTTAGAGGGTTTTTTGGCTGAACTGCAGGTAGTGTTTAATCCTCCTGTTGTCTTCATTTACGGACACCAAAAAATATTGTTTCCTTGTCTGAAAAAAAAATCCCAAAATTCAGCAAAAAAAAAATTCCCCAAATTTCTGAAAATTTGCAAAACCTTCAGGAAGAAAAAATCCAATAATTTCTTAAAAAGTTTTAATTTAAAAAAAAAATCCCCCAAATTTGTCAAGAAAATTCTTGTAAATATTTTCAAAAAATTTGTAAAAATCTTCCAAAAAAATCCTAAAAATATCTAAAGTGATTTGATATATATCAGTAAAACTTCTAATATTTTCTTTACGAACATTCACATAAAAATCAACCAAAATCCAAATTCACTGGATTTTGGTTGATTTTTATGTGAATGTTTTTAAAGAAACATTTTTAACATTTCTTTTTTTCCACCAAAAAATGTTCAAAAATTTCCCAAAAATGTTGAAAATGTGGACATCAGAAGTTTCACTGTGAAAATATTTTTTTCTCTCCATATTTTCAAACTTTAAAACGGGTCAATTTTGACCCACAGGATGAGGGAAGGGTTAAATATCTATAGAATGTGGAGCCACCGTCTGTGGGCCACCGTCGTTTTCCAGTATTGGTAACACCTATGGGCACTTGGAAAGATGCTGTACATGTTGATTCCATTTTTTTCCACTGTAACTGTGTCATCCAGCATAGAAGACATTTCTCCTTCTAGCTATGGTTCTTCTGGTTCCATAGAGGTGCAGGACTTTATATTGCAGTGAAAAATGAGCCCACAGTGGGTAAAAAATGTGACAGGAGCTTAAGAAAAAAGCAGCCATAAACTGCTCGGGGGGTTCAGAGGGTTAAGTTTGTGTCATTTCTCGGTTTCCCTCCATGTTTTCTTCCCCCCTCGCCGCTCCATCACTGCCTCTGCTCTCTTTTTAGTACAGTAGTGTCAGTAGCCTCTTAATCCTGTTATCTCCACATACACAGACTGACACCGAGCTACTCGCCAGAGCTGTAATCAACTAGCCTCCACACACTCCTGCCTTTTCTTCCACACACACTCCCAGCGTGAACACACTCCATCACCGCGTCTCTCTTTGGCCTCGTTCTCCGTCGACGCTGTAATCCAGCTATTTCTGGTCTCCTGCTATTTTCAACAGCCATATGTCCACATGTTTAATGCACATCGAGGTCCGTCGATCACTCGTCGCTCCGCTGCTGCTACTTCCTGTTACAAGTCTCGCCTTTGCCTCCGAGCAGGAAATGTTCCCACAACGTTACCGACAGTCTCTTATGTTATTTCTGTGAAGTTAGTGTAATGTTTTAATGTCAACAATCAGAGAGAGTTATCGGGAGGACAGATGATGTTCTATGATTACAAAGAAAGATCGTTCTCAAACCAACATTCAAATCATTTTTTCTAGATGTTGTCGAGACCTTACATGATTTTTTGAAAATCAAACGGCAAAGTGGATCATGCTGCTTGCAGTGTTCTGGGGATGTTCTGAGGATGTTTTGAAGATGTTTTGAGGATATTCTGAGAGTGTTCTGAGGATGTTCTGAGGATGTTTTGAGGATGTTCTGGGGATGTTTTGGGGATGTTCAAATGATGTTCTGAAGATGTTCTGGGGATGTTCTGGGGATGATTTTGAGGATGTTTTTGAAGATGTTTTGAGGATGCTCTGACGATGTTTTGAAGATACGCTGAGGATGTTTTTGGGATGTTCTGAGGATGTTTTGAAGATGTTCTGAGGATGTTTTGAAGGTGTTCTGGGGATGTTCTGGTAATGCTTTGAGGATGTGTTCAGGATGTTCTTGGAATGTTCTGGGGATGTTCTTGGTATGTTCTGAGGATGTTTTGAAGATGTTTTGAGGATGTTTTTGGTAATGTTCTTAGGATGTTTTGAGGATGTTCTGAGGATGTTCAGGGGATGTGCGCTCCTGTAATTTGATAGGGTTAACAACGGTGGAACATTCTGCCAGCAATGTTCTGAGGATGTTTTGAAATGTTGTGGAGGTGTTGAGATGTTCCACAGTGTTAAATAACAAAGTGAGAACGTTTATAGTGCACCATTTAGTTTCCAGAATGTTTTAACGGTCTAACAGTGATATCACCAAACATCTATAGAACATCTTTAGTTATTTGATCTTTAAGAAGAACATACTGGGAACTTCTTGCAAAGTTTTGAGGATGTTTTGGGGATGTTGTTGAGGGAACATTTCATGGACTGTTCCACAAAGTTACATAAGAAGGTAGAAATGTTCTCAAACCAATATTCAAAAAATGTTCTCCAGATGTTATCAAGGCCTCAGATGACAGAATGTTTTCTGTATAGAACATTTTATAACGTTCCTGTAATGTGATTTGTTGCTTTTTTTGTTGAGGGAACACATCATGGAACGTTCTTCAGCAAAACATTCTCACGGTGTTCCATGACAACAAAGGAAGAATATTCTCATCCAGATTTTTAAAAAAAACTGTTTTCCAGATGTTGTTGGGGCCTCAGATGATTCTTATAAAACATTCCTGTAATTTGATATATTAACAAAGGTGTAACATTCTGGCTGTGATGTTCTGAGGATGTCCTGGAGATGTTGTGGAGGTGCTGAGATGTTCCGCAGTGTTAAATGATAACAAAGTAAGAATGTTTTCGAGAACTTTTAAACAGTCTAACAGCGTTATCAGCAAACTTCTATTGAACATCTTTAGTTATTTGACCTTTAAGAAGAAAATTTTGGGAACTAGAAGAAAATTTTGCCCTTAAAATACTAGTAGAACTTTGTAGAACTTTCCAGGAACATCTTGGGAACAACTGTTGCTCAACCCTCCTGCTTCCCTTTATCATTTGAGTGTTTAATTTTTTAGAAATCGTCCTGTTTTTCCAAATGAAAATGAACTGACTCCCCCTCTGTCTGTCCACACACACTTACCCCAAAGTAAACCTTTGCACAACTTTCCTTCTCCCTTCATCTTTGTCATTTTGTACTTGGTGAAGCCGCCTTTTCTTTTCTTCTTCCTCACGCCCACAACACTTATTTGCAACAGTGCCAATTTAATAGGGGTCATCATTTTACTTGTGTGTATTTTTTTCATCCTCACCTTTTTTCTTTTTTTTCCCCTCTTTTGTAAAAGTACATTGTGTGCAGCTCTTTTCTTGTGTACCGCCGCTCTTTTCCTCCCCCTCTGTCGCTGCCGTCTCACTTCCGTAATTACAGCTCTGGACTCAAGCCGTGATGGTAAATGCTTTTCTATTCCCCTCTCTCCATCACTCTCCCTCCCTCAGTTTTCCACCTTTTTTTCTCCTCTCACCAAGCAAATTACATCTCGGTTACTATAGAGACGTTTATTGAATGCTTTTTACCTCACTTTTCTTGCTTCCCCCCTCAAGCCCCCATTGCTGCCGTCCTCCTCTTCCTCGATTCTACCTGCCTTCCTCCCTGTTTGCTCTCCTCTTGCACTCTTGAGCGTCAATGGTCACCTGTGTCTTTTCCTTTTATTTCATTTTTTCACCTCTTTTGTCGTCTGGAGAGCCGCTTCAACTTCAGCGGCGACTAATAGTTGCTATTTTGTAAAGAAAAGATGAGAGCCGAGTACGTCGGATAGATTTTCAATGCAGTATTCGCTGCTTTTGTTGCCGCCATGTACTACATGTAAGGAGATTAAGCAGCGAGGTCTCTTATTGTACTGATGCGCCGTGCAGCTATCTATTACTATTGACTGCCTAAGTGGCCCCAACTGAATACAGTGCTGTGAGATGCAACAATACGATTGCATCTCTTCTTTCATCACAGATAGTGTCCAATCTGCTTTTCTTTGTTTCTCTATTGGCTTTTTCTTGTTTTTCTGTTTATATTCATTTGGGAAAAAAAATGTAGATATAAAATCACAAAGCAAGAAACATTAACATGCGCAGGTTTGTCAATGCAAATCAAGCGATGACGTCCAGGAGACGTGGGTAAAAATTCAGGAAAACAGAGTAAAGCTGGAAAAAATATCTGCTTTCTCAACTCAGTTTGATGATCCAACATAGTTTTTGTTATAAAATGGCTAAACTGAGCTCGATAAACATCTTTCCTGCAGTTTGTTTGTATGACAACACAAATATATTTCTAATCAACTTATCATGATGTCAAGCTGTTTTACCATTTATTGTCTCAATTGGATATTTATTGCAGATATCTAGAATTAACTTTGTCTTGACATCATCATTCTTCCAGGAGAAATTACATGTTTATTACAGATCTACAAATCAGTTGCAGATAATTGCATATGAATTCTGACTAGTTGTAATTCCAGTTTTGAATATCTGCAGTGTAATTCTGACTCATAATACTAGTTTAAGATATCTTTAATTCCTCTAAATTCAGCATATCAACCTCGTCCTTTTTAGATTCTTGAATCAAGTTTGAATTGCTCAGAAAGAAACCGTCAGTAGCTACTAAAGTGACATCTTTAAGTCTATCTAACAGCTAAGTTTAATTATCCAAAATTAAAATTACAGATTTCAACAACATCAGTTTGACTAGTTATAATTATACTTCGACTAGACAGAATTTTAATCCAATATCAAAAAAACACAGTTAGAGGTCTGTAATTATGGTTTGCCCTCTCAAAAATAACAGCTGCAAAAACATAGCAAACTGTATTAACATTTAGCAATACTGGATGTAAATAAAAGAAAATTCAATTCTTTCTGCTCAAAAAGAACATCTCAGACCTCAACGTTGTCATTATTCCAGGACAAATGACGTCACTTTAATCATTCATGTGTGTCTCATTAAATATTTCTACATTTCAGCTGCAGATATCTTAGAATTCTACGTAGTTTTAGTTCAGTAAGTAGTTACAATTAAAGGTAATTGCGCCCATGTTAGCTAAAAGCTAACTAGCATCTGTGGTCCCTGGACAGGTACAGCAAACGAGAACAACCACGACCAATAAATACACTTCAATAAAGAGTATAGAAAACAACAAGTAACGACAAATTTCAAGACATTTTAACAAATTTTAACTCATTTTTAAATAATTTTGGACTAAGTAGGTCATTTAGGACAGGTTTCAGGTGATTTTTGGACATTTTTAACAAATTTGTGACCTTAATTGAGTCATTTTGAACAAATTTAATAAATGGCAACAAGTTTCAAGTAATTCTCAGTAAATTTCAAGCCATTCTGACTCTTTAAAATTGCAAGGCATTGTATTGAAGTTTCAAGTCATTTTAGACATTTATTAGCTCATTTTAGAGAGTTGTTAGCTCATTTTGGACAGTTATTAGCTCAGTTTAGAGAGTTATTACCTCCTTTAGATAGTTATTAGCTCACTTTAGACAGTTATTAAATCATTTTAGACATAATAAAATAAACAAGTATAAGGTAATCATTGGTAGTGATGATGTTGTGCGAGAACTTGAGGCTGGTTTTAAACACTTCACAGCTTCCAGAGTCTCCTAATGTTTGTCGGGATGGAATTCCATTTTCAAGTCCTCCCTCAATTAAACAGATCTTGATTGTCCTTTTCAGATTCTTAAAAGGAGTTTGATTAGGTCAAAATAATGCTGAATTTTGTCTTGTCAAAATGTAATTATGGAATTTTGCATTGGAAAAATCATGTTAGCTGGAGTTGCATCAGAAGTTAGCTTGTTTTTCAAACACTATGAAACTGCAACTATAACCACATACTGCAGCAGTTTTAACTCTGTGTCAAAGCAGCTTGAGGACAAAGTTTTAGTGAATTTTGATGTAACGAAGCTCTGGTTCTCCTCGCTGATGAGCTCTGTCTGTTTTCCAGCATTTTCTAACCATTGTATCTGTCCTAGCAACCAACATTTCTTCTAATAACACTGTTGAAATACATTCATGGACCAACACGCAATGAGAAGCCTCACATTAGCATCATCACAACAATTCAAGTTCAATTATATTGAGTTTTGAGACGTCTGCACTGTGACTGGTCAGAATGATGTTGTAGAGATTTAGAATTAAACATTTTACGATTCAAAATGATGCTGTTGATGCTATTAAATGTTAAAACAGCCATAGTTCTTCTGGGTTAAAGTCCCTTCACCTCCATCCTTCTCCTTACATAAACTTAGTGGCTCCGTTGTCACGTTTTACTTTTCAGTGAGAAAATACATTTCCTTTCAAAATGCAGTTCAGTCGTACAGGAAGGTGGCGGGGTTGACATGGTTGCAGTCTCGTTGCCGTACAAGAGGAGTGCATGGCAGTGTGAATAATGTTTGAATAAATATTGCATGTAACATCGAGGTGTAAGCTAGCAGGGTGATGCTACATGGAGAGGACTAAACAGAAGTGAGCCGGAAAAACAGGAAGGTATTTATTTACACACTACAAAAGGAAAAACAAAAAGAAACAAAGGGAAAAAGATTTACTCCCAACAGTTACAGGAAGAGTTGTGCTGCTTGCAGAGCAGATGATTCCTCATCTCCACCCTGTGTATGTACATATATCCATCCATTTTAAACCAGAAAATCAGGTCAGACCTTTACAATGAACAATAAATTACACACGAAACACAAGATTTTCTTGACATATTTCCACCAACAAAACCTCAAATAGCAGTTTAACAATCAGTCATCAATACTGAATATTAAAAATTAGCTAAATATTTGTGTTTAGTTCAGTATTTAAGATTTGATTAAACTGAAATGAATGTTTTTTGCAACTAATTGCTCAGAAAACAAAATTACATAACATAAGAAATGCAGTGCCTAATAGACAAAACAAAAATAAGTAGAATACATTACTGAAAATAATAAATATGTATATAAAATAAGACTAGAAGAGAAAAAAGTAGCACTAAGTAGAAGAATTAACAACAATTATTCAGAGATAATGGTGAATTATTGCACATAAAATCGAAATATTGCACATTACATTGACTTTATCTTAATTATGTTTAATTTAATCTAATATCCAATCAAATTGCAGAACCCAAACATACAAAGTTGATTTTGAGGAGTGCTGCTTTGAATTTAATGTCTTTTTAATCTTTTTTTTTTGTTGTTATCAAACGTCTAGCCACTGATATTCAAACTATGAATTAATAAAGAAGAGGAAATAAAATGTGATTAATGTCCATCTTTTTACACAAAAGTGCTCAGCATGTAGTCCAGGAGAGAGACTTTGACTTCCCATACAGAGATGCTTCATGTACTTCCACTGATAAACAGTATTACATGTGTATTTCCAAAGCCGCCATGTGTGACGTGAGGAGAAGCACAGGTGTTACAGAGAACATTATTAAAGGTGTTAAAATGTTCGTGATCGCCATGACGGTGTGACAGTGAGTCAGAACACACAATAGCATCACCCACAAACTGAAGCCGCTAAATGGAAGATGTGCCGGCGCTATTTTCTTTCACACCTTCTCCGAAATGTCAAAATGTCTCCTGTTAAAAAGCCCTAATGACACTTAAAAGGATCTTATCTACATGCGACTGAACAATGACTCCATTACTTCCCCTACTCATCCCCATGACGGGTTTGGCTTTTTTTTATTTAATCAAAAGATTTCTTCTGGCGTAAGCAAGATTTTTGTTTGTTTTTTTCAGATTTTTACCAAAAATGTGATGTCCAGCATTATTCATACACCTTGGAATTGTCTGAATGTTTTCAGAAAATGCAGTTTTTGTCTCATTCCAGATGCTTCTGATAATTTCTACCATGTTCTAGAGCGTTCTAATACACTATAAACTGAGAACAGCTGATGCAGTAGTTCTCAAGTCAGTCAAGTCGTGACTGAAACCAAAGACCGAAGTAGGGCCTCCCGTTTCACATTGTTGCTGCTCACAAAACGTTTGAAGGCTACAAAGTCATATCCAAGTGTTTTCAAGGTCTGGTGTTCACAGTTTAAAGTATGATGACAAAGTCCAAAGAGTTCCACACTAAAAATACTAAAAATACATGGTGAAAATGCTTTATACTCCTTGAAATTGTTGAAAATTTGTAAGAAAATGCAGCTTCTATGTCATTTCAAATGTTCAAGAGCTGTGCAGTGGTGACTGTTGCGCTGGAAAAATGTCTAAATTCTGCAGATGTCTCCAAAATATTTTGAGAACTAGAGAGCAAGAGAAAGTTTTTCATCAACGTATGGAAATATGTCAGCAGCATATGTGGAAACTATTTAGTGCCAATGAGAGAAATGTTTAAAAATAGTTCCCTAACTCCCTGAATTTGTTGCCAGTTTTTGGAAAAATGCAGCTTCTATCTCATTCCAAATGTTCCTGGGAATTCCTACCATGTTCTAGAGTGTTCTAATCCACTATAAACATCCACAGTCAGTTCAAAATCATGACCATGAAACCAAAGTTCTCAGTGAGAACCTCCAGTTGCACATTGTTGCTGCTCACAAGACATTCGAAGGCTATAAAGTCATATCAAAGTGTTTTCAAGGCCTGGATTTTTTTTCTGATTGGTCAAAAATAAAAATTCATTATAAATTGAAGTTTGTCATGATTCTGAATAAGTTTGACCTTCATTGTAAATATTTGTATGTTGTAACTGAGTAGAGAACTACTGCATCAGCTGGTCTCAGTTTATAGTGTAGAAAACTGTGCAACATGGACCTAGTATCTGCATTTTCTCAAACATTTTCAACAATTTCAGGGGCATAAATCATTTTTGACATTGATTTCTTTGTAAAAGTGTAAAACCAAAACATAGATATTAAAGCTTCCCATTAGCATCTCCAACACAAAGTTTTACTGTCTTTTGTCACTTGTTTATGTCATTTCCAAGCAGAAGAAACCCGTTTGTCAAGATAAAAATCCCTATAAATTGAAAGTTAGCATGGCCATGAATAAGTTTGGCCTTCATCCTATATATTTGTGTTCTAATCAACTAAACTGCAATTATTGCATCAGCTGTTCTCAGTTTATAATGTATTAGAACACTATAGAAGAAAGTTGTAGGAGTAATTGGAATGGTGTAAAATCTGTGTTTTCTCAAAAACTTTCAATCATTTAAAGGACATGGAATATTGCGACTATAACAGTCTTTGTTAAAATGTCATTAAAATATCTGAAACAATGCATTACTTCATTTGTTTATGTCATTTCCTCAAGAAGAAACCTATTGGTGAAATAAAAATTCACTACAAATCAAATTTTGGCGCAGCTATGAATCATTTGGGGCTTAATTTAACTTACAGTAAAATGAACTGGCAGGGTATTATGTTTAATGTAGTAAAACTTTGACTTCTGCTTGTGAAAAAGAACATTTTTACGCTCCATAAAACAATACTCCAAGCATTCTGTTCTTTTCTTGCTGGCGTCTACTTTCTGTCTCCTCCTGGCAGCGTTCGTGGCCGATCAGTAGATGGGAGCTGGAAAAGGACGAACAGCTCAGTATATTTATCTGCCCTTCTGTTCCCTCCGTCCGTCCGCCGGCCCAGTCCTTTTTCCTCCCTCCATCCTCTCGGTGTGCCAGCAGCCATCCTCTTCCCCGAACACCTCCACAATTTATCCTCTCCTCTACCTCCCCCTGTCCCCGACTGCACTGCATCCCTCCTCTCCATCCCAGATGGATCGAGTGAACCCTCTGTAGTAAAATTAACTTTGAGATGAACGAGGCTGTGGCTGTTTGTGCATGCGCTTTGATATCCTGCCAGAAAAAATGCAGTGAAGGTTATGTCTTGATCTATTTACTGCCAAGACACTCCGCTTTTTGTAACTTCCAGGGTTTATGCTCTAAAGACAAAACAATTCTGCTCCGTGCCAAAACAGATATTTCCATGAGGAGGCAGTTGGGTGGGTTCGAGTTAAAGCGACTGTCCCATTATTTAACCCCATTAAAGTGCCTTTGAGGGCGATGCAGATCTCTTACCTGCTCCGTCATGTGGCTCCGAATGAGATAAGAGAGTGAAATGTTCCACATTAAAGCTCCGAATTGTCGTTTTTGTGTGTTTTCGTAAATGTTTTCCTCAAAATGATGCCATAAAATATCTACATTTAAGTGGATCCGTGTTTGTAAATACAATTAAAAGCTGCTTTGGATGGTTCTCCTGCTGGAATATTCCTCTTCTTCTAGCTTTATGTCAGCCAGTGTTTTGGTTTATTCACAGACATGCATCTATAAATGTCATCTCCCCACATCATCACACTCCCACCTCCGTGCTTCACTGTCAGGACTATGCATCCACTGTGGTAGTCCTGGTCAGGTTCACACCAAACATGCTGGACTCCATCTGAGCCCAACTCATTTATCTTCATCTGACCAAAGAATGTTCTCCAACATTCATCAGGCTTCTTTTCATGTCCTTTAGCAAAGTTTCATCTTGCATTTTACTACCATTCAAATGAGATAAGAGACTGAAATGTTGCACAGAAAAACTCAGAATGGTGATTTTTGTTGTATTTTTGTAAATGTCCTCAAAATGACGCCTTAAGATATCTACATTTAAGTGCATCCGTGTTTGTAGAAACAATAAAAAGCTGCTGCTTAACCTCTGTGTTTCCTCTCTTCTCCAAACTGCTGTTTGCATGGCTTTCTTCATTAACAGCAAATGTTTTCCAGTTTGTGTCTTTGTGTCTGTAATCTGCGACTGTCAGTGTGTGTTTCTGTGGGCAGTGATCTGATGGGGATTTGGCAGACATGCTTATGTGGTAGGAACTAAAAGCAAGTTAATTGTTCCCTGAGGAGACGTTCAAACAGGCCGGACCACTTAAAATTAGAGGCTGGAGATAAAAATGCAGATTTTTTTTTCTTTTTTTTCCCTTCTTCTTCTTCTTCTTCTGTTCCCTGTCAATGACTTTTTCCCCATCAACGATTTTCCCTGTGAGTTATTACTGCGGAATCAGACACTAGCATTGTATATGTGTGTGTGTGTGTGTGTGTGTGTGTGTGTGTGTGTGTGTGTGTGTGTGTGTGTGTGTGTGTGTGAGAGAGTGTGTGGTTGTGTGTCTAAATCTGCATGTCATTAAACTGCCTCCATTCTGCTGCTCTTACATTATAACACAGCATAACGTGTGACAGGTTTACAATAAACACCTGCAAACATTTAATTAAAAAGGAAGCGCACACATGTTTTCCAATAATCCCACTTCATGCTTTGTAATTAACTCCACATACAATTTAACTTAATTGCTCTTGGAAGAGACGTGCTGTAAAACAACAATCAATGCGCTCGGCCTATAGCTGAGACGGCATAATTACCCCGATCAGGTAGATTTAGCCCGGTGCAGAAGAAGAACACTCTGCTAACAGGTTTTCCTAACTCCCCGATACCTTTGGCTGGCGGTTTGCGATTTGAATTATTAATTGCTAGTTATTGTCTTATTGCTCGGGGATGTGGATTGTGTCTGCTGTGATGCTCTTCGTCTCCCCAGAACATGGGTGAAAACGATATCTCCTAATGATTGCCCTCTGCCTCGCCGTCTTTCAGTAAATGAGGGAAAGTGATACGGTTCTCTAATGACCAGCGTGAATAATCACCATCTAAATAAAGGTTCTGTTTGGTGCTAGAAATCCCCCACTTTGTCTCTCGCTATCAGCGTCTCGTTCTCTTTAACTCTCGGCTGACCCTTTTCTAAACCCTTTGTTGATTTCTTACCTCTAATTCTACCTTTATTGCGTACGACGTAAATACACCCCTGTGCAATATCACATAAGATTAAATGGTTCAACACTGAGTCACCTCTCAGTAGTTGCATTGTTTCGAAGTGTTGAAGTGGAGCGTTTGCTCTTATGTATAATGAAAAACTAACAGTTTAGATTCATTATATGAAACATACAGGCCCCACAGTAGGAACTGAATGCAACAAAAGTCGGTGCACGTTTCATTATTGGGGCTGTGTTGCTCCACATACATTCTATTGGATTCATATCAGGCGACATACTTGTCCAGTTTGTTCTTGTTTAGAAACTCTTTTGTGATTTAGTTCTGTGGATGGTTCTCCTGCTGGAATCTTCCTCTTCTTCCAGCTTCTTGTCAGCCAGTATTTTGGTTTATCCACAGACATTCGTCAATAAATGTCATCCCGCCAACACCTTTTGCTCTCATGTAGCCCCATATCATCATACTTCCACCTCCGTGCTTCACTGTCAGGACTATGCATCCACTGTGGTAGTCCTGGTCAGGTTCACACCAAACATGCTGGACTCCATCTGAACCCAACTCATTTATCTACATCTGACCAAAGAATGTTCTCCCAACATTTATCAGGTTTCTTCAGGTTCTTCTTCAAGCCTCGAGTTCTTTTGCAAAGTTTGTTCTTACAAGTTTGTATCAAACAACAACCAAGGTTGCTTTTCTAGTCCTACATACATAGAGGTCGATGTCCTGAAGTTGGCTTCTCACTGTCTGAGCTTCACAGATTTCCACTGATAACCCCTGTAACTAGTGTGAAACAGGTGTTGTCTGTTTTTCCCAGCTGGATTGTGAAAGTAGTTCACTGTCTGTGGAGTCATTTTAGGAGGACGACCACTGCAGCCATGATTAGTGCTACTATGACTCCTACCTCCTGATTACTGCTAAAACTGTTTAACTCATTTTTTGTTGATCTTTCAGGATTTTTTTTCCATGTTTGTGAAGTCTCAGTCAGATTTTTCAGTTCCTCTGTTCAACTCTTTTCCAAGTGGAGCCATGATGCAGACATACAGTTCATAGGTCCAAAATGTATAAAGTTCTGCTGTCCACAGCTCATTTTAGAACCACGTTCATACAGTTTGACTCATTGGAAATCACAGATGGACTCAGTTTCTATGTTGGGACTTGGATTTTTAATGTAGTCTTCATAAATAATGAGTTTTTGTTTGTTCATAAGAGGAAATACTCGACTGTTTGACGCAATTTTGAGCTATATTGCACAGGGCTGTACTGACTTCTGCTCTATACTGTAATATCAGTGTATGTATCATGGCAGTCACAGTGCTGTCTTCTCCTCATCATTGATATTCTGGTAAAAAAAATTTTTTTTGGTCCCCAGCTCTACCTCAAACCAGATGGTCCATTTTTTTATGCGGTTGTCAGTTTTCACATCCTCAGTCCATTACAGATGTTGGGTACGTGCACGGATGTGTATTTTTCTCCGCGCAGATCAGAGAGGAGCTCAAATTGACATCCATTTCAGCTGCACGTTTAGCTTTTATATCCTCAGCCGGAGTGAACGGCGAGGGGGGAACCGGAAGACATGAAAGAGTGGGAGAGTGCCGGAGAGATAAAAGGAAAGCACTGGCAAAAAAAAAAACCACTGCTGTCTGTCCGCACGTTTATTTTGTGCTTACTAAAGTTCTTCTTCTCACACATTCTCTCTCTCTCTCTCTCTCTTCGTTCGAGTGAGGAGGAGCTGAGTTATTAAAACGCCAACCTTTCCAACAAGAGGCAATAAATCAAACTAAATATCCAGGGGAGAGAGAAAGCAGAGAGACAGAGAAGGAGAGAGACAGGGAGAACATGGAAATGAAAAATAGGGAATGTATAAGTCTAGGAGGGGGATTTGATGAGCAGAAGGCTTGGGAAAGAGGGAGAGGAGATGCGATGAGAGAGCGGTATTATAAATTGATGTAGGGGATGAGAGGAGACGAAAGTAGCAAGGAAAATAATGAGAGTCTCACCCGGGCCTAGTCCTACACCTGCCCTCGCCTTGTCCACTTTGATTACAAACAGACAGTTCGGCCCAATCAGGGTTAATTCTCCATCGCTGCAAATCAGTCAATCAGAGATCCGCTGATTTTTCAAGGGAGCCGTAAATGTTTGGTAGCAAATTGATGAGGTGATAAATGGAAGGACGGGGCGCTTTGAGAGCCGGTCGCCGCGAAATGACAACGATGAAGAGACGATCATTACCGGAGAGATGATGTGACACAGACTCGGAGCATCTTTTATGCAATCTGGATGGAAAAATTAAGATGCATCAACTCCCGGACGACGCGCAGAAAACAGATGCTGCGTCCCAAAGAAAGAATATTACAGAGAGCGAATGTGTTTTAGCTAATATTTAATACCATCAGGACATAATGCTTGAAACGTGCAGCAACTTTGGAATCAAACGGCCAGCTTAGAAGAATATTTTATTATATGATGCATATTTTAGGAAGCTGCCTCATCCTTATCTGCAGCTTCGTTTAAAATTTTGGCATCATTTTTGTCACTCAGACATATTTCCAGTATTATTAGGACCCGGCAGTGATGGAGGACATGGTAGCATATTTATCATACAGATTAGATATTTATACATGCATAATACATAAAATTGCACTAATACAAAAGATAAATCAAACTGTCCAAATAACTCGCAATTTAGTGTCTTTCTGATTTCCTAAACAGTGAAAATTCTGTCCATTTGTGATGATAATTCAACTTGTACTTTACAAACTATAAAATAAAAACATCCTGACAGCTGTGATGGAGCTCAGAACCTTAAAATTGATAACTGCAGCTGATAAATTGCGGCTTTAAGGTGAAGGAAAGTCCACAGTATGACCTACTGGTCCACCCTGTCTCCATGTGAGGGATAAATTATAATTAAAAGTAATTAATGAAGTTCCTGCTGCTGTTGGATACTGCAGGTATTTAATAAACTCAGAGGAAATATTCCTTAACAGCTGGAAGCAACAGACTAAACTTCAGCTCCTGTTAGATCCCGATCCATCTCGTCTCCATATCAGGGATAGATTATAATTAAAAGTAATTAATAAAAATGCTGCTGCTGTCTGATGCTGCAGATATTTAACCCTTAGATGCATAAGTGAGTCAAAAATTGGCAATATTCTTGTAATGACAAGTTTTTATCATTTCATTTTCCAGCTATTACTCAAAAAACATGTTTTTGATATTATTCCATTAAAATTTTTAAGTTACCTTTTGTACTTTGATAGAAATTGTAATATTTGTATTACTACCCTAAGCTCTTTATCACTGATAATATCATACAAGAAGTGATACAGCGCACAAACTTGGAGAAAAAAAATCTGTTATAAAGTGATAAATAAAAATTTCAAACATGAAATCATCCTTGTGTGGGCCAAAATATAATACAAACAATAATACAAATTATTACTCTTAACCAAAATGACAAAAAATGGCATAAAAACACACTGGGATATACGGGTCATTTTCGATCCACTTATGGAAGAGTGTAGGGTCCAATCACTCAGGCATCCAAGGGTTAAAAAACTCAGAGGAAATACTCCTAAACAGTTGAAAGCAACGAACTAAACGTCAGCTCCTGTTTCTCAAAGTTTATTATGAACCAGTCTCATTATTCTGACTTGTTACATCCTCTTTTTTTATTTATCTTTCAGTTTCTAATCAATGTAAAATTATCAAGCAAAGTGAATTTAAAAAAATGCGTTTTGCAATTTTCAAACTGAGTCTTTTGCTCCCTTGGATATTTTTGGACCAATATTGATCCAAACAACTCAATGTAGGTTAAATCACTCATGCATGACTGTGTGTTTGGGCTTGTGGTGAGTTAACAAATGTAGAAAAATGTGACCTAGGAAGATTGCCGTTGTAGATTTTGTGAATAAGTGAACAGCGACGTCACTCAGATGCATTCAGATACCATCGAAAAGAGTGAATGAATGGGCCTTAAATGACAGAATGCACTTTAACAGATTGATGAAGCAGCAATTTTATGTACCTTATATTTAAAGAGGGCTTAGGTTTGTAAACTCTCAATTAACTCCCTGATCCCATTAGAATAAGACTTTTTTTGCATTGCATTTGCTGTATTTGGCTGCTGTATTGCATTTGAACGTGAATAATGTAGTTGTGTGTGTTTTTAGTTACATGCACTATATTATCCTTTATATCTTCTACTTCGCCTAATCTAAATTACTGTTTTTCATCAATGGAGGAAGATTTGAAGCAAGATTTCATGTTTTAAGACAATATTATACATAAATTTAGATAACTGAAAAGAATGAACTGAGTTTTTCTTGTCACTTTAATGTTCATCTCACCATATAGTGTTTATTATTATTTATTTAGTCTATAACCATTAATTTGACGGGGTTTTACTCATCTGTCACTATTACGTGGTATATATAAACTGAAATTGTTAAACATTCTCAATTCTAGTGTCTAAAATTGCAATTTCTTTGTTTAATTTCACAGACAATGGATTAAATTTGAGATTCCAATGTAACAAGACATCACTTTGAGGAATTCTGACAGTTTTCTGACAATTTTTCTGCATGTTATCGCTGTTTTAGAAGGACACAAATGGAAAAGAAAATCAACAAAATAATCCACGACACAAATACATAAGCTGCGGTCGTGTCGTGCGATAATTTAAAACCTGATTGTCATTTTTTAATTATTACATTCTGAGTCATTGCTTTGAAAACATGTTGTACTTAATTATGAACCCGGCGGTAAAGCAAGGAGGAGACGGAGAGCGGAGGAGGCCGTCTGACATTGAGAGGGCTCTGAGGTTAAATGGTTAAACGGTTTAGGGCCTCTTAAGTGCCTGTTTTCTTTCTCCTTCATCCCCTGCTCCCTCTTCTGCCCCATTCGTCTTTAAAATACGAGGAGAGAGACATCCATCACGGCTCTGAAACAAACACACACATGTATTCCCATCTGCATGTACATTACGGGGCATTCGCGGACGGACACTGCGCTCGTGTCGCAGACTTTCCAGGGTAATAGAGAGATTCAGAAAGGCGTGAAAGAGAGATGGAGCAATAAAGAGTAACACTCTTGTTCTGGCAGCTGCATCCTCTATCCCCCACCGGACCAGAAAGATGGGCTGGAATCCACGACACGCTTCTGAGAAATATGAAAGCGCTCGTAATTTGCCAAGTCTGGGAGTAATTATGTAACTTTTTAACGAGCGGAAGTGTTTAAAGCGCAGGTCTGACACTAAAATAGGATTTAGGAATCGCCCTGCTGAGATCTAATTGGAGGTGCTGTGATTGAAAAAAGAAACTAGATGATCCCAAAAGTGTTTCACAAACTGTATTCGAGCTGGAATTCTCAGTCGCTGCATATGTGACATCTTGAAGTCTAGTTTTAACCTTTAACTACCCGGATGTTGTGCTTAGATTTGGGGGTCATTCCAGAATTGGAGGACATTTGGGCTTCATAAACCTTCTCTTTTACAGTTTTCTGCTCCATATTCATGAAAAATAGGAAATAAACTATCAAAGGCTTGATTGGCTCAGCTTCCACATCAATGATACCATTTTTACTCACATTTTTATTCACTTTTAATCACACTAGCCAGATTGTTAATCCATAATGTTAGTTTTTTCTCAGGAGTAGAAGCTAGATATTTAGCTGCTGTTACTGCTGACCAAGAGGACAAACTGACTGATGGAAAAAAGTAATAGAAGAAAAATAGAAGAGAGGACATAGCTTTGCTCTATCCATTCTTTAGGAAAACTGTTTGATGATGTTAATTCCAGCGTTTCATGTTATTCGCTGTTTTCTTCTTCTACCAGCTAAAAAGGTTATGCTAACAAGGTTGTTGTGGGACACACATTCCATGCATAATAATTCTTACTGAAAATGTTATGCTGATTTTAAAAAATGGTCCCACAATTACAAGAGACATCAGTGAAAAAAATAATACCAAGAAAAGGAGATATAAATTTAATTTTAACAGTTGTATTTGAGATTGGATTTGGTCATCATTGGGGTGGGACAAGAGAAAAATGGCATTTTAGGGGAAACTCCAGACTTATTTGGTATCTTTTCTCCTATTTTTTAGATTTGGTCTCAGGACAACAACATTTACACAACAACTGCATATTTTAGTATTTTGTACATGGATTATTTGAAATTTGATGGGTGGGATGTAAAATATCCTCCAATTCTGGAATGGCGCATGTGACAGATTTTTATGCTTCTGGTTTTTCTGTAGGTGCAAAGCTACGTCTAGTTTTGTTTCCTGCCGTATTCGTACAAGAAGAGACTAGTTTTTCGTGCACAAAAGCAGCAGCAGCTTTGAATCGTCTTGGTCAGGCCACTTCGGTGTATGAATTCTGACCTTTTTTAGCTGAAAATAAGACTCTCTGCATTTTTTTACTCTAATAAATAACATAAAGACAAGTGTTGTTCCACTCTGATTGCTTCAGCACTTCTCGCAAAGATTTCCACCAAATCATAAATAAAATTACAGTTATTGGCATCATTCTGAGCAGTCAAAAAACACAGTTTGAGATCTCTGTATTTCGGTTTCGATCTGTCAGAATGATAGTTGAAAATTATGGAAAGCTGTTTTAACACTTAGCAAGACTGCAGGTGTGTTGCAGATATCTAGAATTCAATTTTTTGTCAAAAATAACCATTTCAGACCTCCACATCGTCATTCTTTCAGAACCAATGAAGTGCTGTTTACTGTTTGTGTTTCTCATTACAGGCATCTGCAATTCAGCTGCAGATGTCTCTATTCTACGTCAAAATATCTGTAATTCCCCTCCAGGTCAACAAATCTGCTTGGTCCTTTTTAGATTCTTAACAGAAGCCTGAACAGAATGATATTGTAGAATCTCAAAATATAATTCTGCAATGTCAGAATGTGAAATATGGAGTTTTAAGTTGGAAAAATGACATTGCAGATATCTCTAGTTACGTCAGAAACTACGGCAAGTCAGAAGCAGCTTGATTTTCAAGCATATCGCATCTTACAGCTGTTTTACCTCCATGTCAGAGCAGCTTGAGGGTGAAGTTCTCATAAATTTTGACTGAACGAAACTCTGGTTTGCCTTAAACTGCTGCTGATGAGATCTTTCTGTTTCATTTTCTAACATCTGATTCACCACAGCAGCCAACGTTACTTTTTCTAACACCGTTCAAAATGCTCTGATGGACCAACATCTGACACGAAGCCTCACATCAATACAATAATTCAGACATTTGAGATATTTGCAGCTGTTATTCTGACTAAATTGACTTACAAAGATCTCCACCTGTGGTTTTGACTGATCAGAATGATGCTATAAATATCTGTAATTTTAATTCTGATGGTCAAACTCAGCTATTAAATGTTAAAGCAGCTTCTATAGGAAGCTGCTGTGGTCGATTAAATGGTTAGAAGATGTAGTGAAACAGAAAGAGCTAAGAGTTTGCTGAGAATGAGAGCTTCGTTCACCAGAAACTTGAGGTAAAAATTTACTAAAACTTTGTCATCAGGCTGCTGAAGGACGATAAAACAGCTCCCATAGAGGATTACAGTTGCAGCTCCATAGTATGTTGGAAAAACAAGTTGTCATAGCTTCTAACTACAGATATCTCTAACGTCATTCTACGTTGTCAAAACCGTAATTCAAGAATCTGTAATTACATTATGAGGCAGAATTTCACTTTGAGATTCTACAGCATCATTCTGACCAGTTCAAATTTCATTTAAGAGTCTAAAAATGACACCATGTATATGTTGAACTGACGTTAATTGAAGATATTTTGAACTACAAGTATGATTAGGAGTTGTAGATATCTGAACTTGGTCAGAAAATCGTTCTTAGTTGTTGATATCTGTATCGAGAAACAAATTAATGGTAAAAGTGACGTCATTTGTCCTGAAAAAATATTTTCTTTTTGTCGAGGAAGAATATCTGCTGATACATAACCAAGCTATTAAATATTGTGACTGATTAGATGGTGTTTTTTTTTTATTTGTTTTTTGACTGAATTCTGCTTTAAAGCCAGATTTAAAAGAGTCAGTCACACATCTGCTAAATCGTTGGCAGGTAACCATCGTTTTTAAAGTGAAATAAGGACGCTTCTGTTTCACTGCATCTTCTAACCATCTGATCCACCACAGCAGCCTCTTATAGAAACAGTTTTTTACACTTAATAACGGAGTTTGACTATCAGGAATTAAAATTACAGATATTTATAGCATCATTCTGACCAGTCAAAAGCACAGTTGGAGATCTCTGTAAGTCAGTTTAGTCAGAATAACACCTGCAAAGATCTCGAACGTCTGAATTATTGTGACGATGCTGCTCATGTGAGGTTGTCATTGGATGTTGGTTTGAAAGGTGTTAGATCAAGCAACGTTTGCTGCTGTGGTGGATCAGATCAGGTCAGTTAAGAAATAAAACGACAGAACCAGAGCTTTGTTTATCAGAGACTTGTGGTAGAAATTTACTGAAACTTCGTCTTCAAGTTGCTCTGATATGGAGGTTAAACAACCTTTCATAGGCAGATGTTAGAAAATGAATCAGAAAAAGCTCATCAGGACAAGCTTAAGGTGAACCAGAGCTTCGTTCAGTCAAAATTTACGAGAACTTGGTCTTCAAGCTGCTCTGACATGGAGGTAAAACAGCTCTAATGTTTGAAAATCAAGCTGCCTCTGACTTGCCGTAGCTTCTGACACAACTAGAGATACAGGGGGTCCTCAACTTATGTCGGAATTCCATTCCTACGGCCCGACATAAGTCCATTTTCGCTGTAAGTCGGAACTGTGGCGGAAAATGTGAACAAAGCCGTTACGTGCATCACGATGTCGATCAGTTATTCGTAAAAGTCATGAATGCCAATGAATTTCATGCATGTATGAGTCATTTTACAAGAAGATAACAGAATATGTTGCACTGTTTTTACAACTTGATCTACATGATTATGCTTGGGAACCGCAATGAAGGCCAAAAAGTTAGAAAATGTAGCGCAATCCAATGTGGCGTACACCCAACGAATGTAAACAAAGCCATCTTATGGCATGGCGTGACGACATATTCGTCCACTCCACTCGCCAAATAGTTCCACGTAACCAGTTCCAACAAAACGACGAAACGCCGTACGTCATAAACAGAGGACCCACCCGTAACCAGTTCTGACGTAACAACGAAAGGCCGTAGGTCGAGGACGTCGTAAACCGAGGACCCCTGTATCTGCAACGTCATTTTTTCAACTTAAGACTCCATATTTTACATTTTGAAAAAGGTGTCCTTATTTCATTTTTAAAAAACTGGTTTCCTGCCAATGATTTAGCAGATGTGTGATTATCGGACTCTTAAATCTAAAAACAAATAAAGAACACCATCTACTCAGTGTAGTAAAGGTCCAGAATGTCTGTTTTAAAAGCAGAACTCTGAGAAACTGACTTCAGTCACTATTAAAATCTTACTTTTAGCTAAAAATCTGTAGTTGCCAATTAAAATCAGGAGAAACTATCACTGCTTTTACCTTCTGGATTATTTGAGTGAACTTAGAGGAGGGCATTGACCTTCAGAAACACCTGAGAGACGAAGTGACGACATCCAACCGCCACAAGCACGACAACACGATGCTGATGAGTAATGGAAAAGCAAATAGAAATGATTTGGAGGGAACATTAGCCCTAGAGCACACCGCTTCCACGCTATTGTTTGCTCTTCTATCAATATTTTGAGGTTTTAAAAAAAAAAAATATATAACAGAATTCGATTCACGCCGTCAGAATTTAAATTTGCTCGACAGCCTTTTTTTTTCCAGTTTTCTCTCGTCAGGATGTAAATTGCTCTTCATGCTCGAGGATCCAAGAGAGACGTGGGAAAGCACCTTATATTAATAAATGGTTTTTACATTATTGAATGGACTTAGTTCGGCTCTGTGCTCAGAGTGCCTCCTCACACAAACACACAGCCATGGGGGGAAGCTGGCACTGTGCTCTGCTACTAATTGAATCACGTATTACATTTCCTGGAGGATTAGTTTAGCCTGAGATGCTGGCGGCTGCGCGGCCTGTAAGACACTCGCTGTTTGTGTGTTTTCTGTATATTCATCGGGATGGAGAACCTACGTATCAATTATTCATCACAGTGCGCCGCTCAATCAGATACTCGGGAATCCAGACCTGCCTCTTTCTCACCTGCAGGGATTACAGGAAGGGGACACTCAGTGGGTTAGCACACTGCTATAGGAATTAGCAATGTGGTGCCGTGGTTACTGGTGAAGCTGGTCAAACTGGGAGGTTCACTGGTGCAGTGGAGCCCCAGCTGAGTGCCGATAGCTGAAGGAATCTCAACGTCCAAGACCTGAGAGGGGAACATGAATAATAAAAACGCACACTTGAAGGGCAAACTGCAGAGAAAGAGGAGAGCAGTAATAGAATGAGATGAAACATAAAGATAAGGTGGTTTTAGATGTTAGGGGTTTAAGCGTGCAGATGGGGATTCCAAACTGCAAATATTAAATGTATTCTTAACCCTCATGTTATGTTGCGGGTCAAATTGATCTAGTTTATAGTAAAAATATAAATAAATCGTGTAGCCTCCTGAGCTTTGGTTGGGCTTGCATTTTAGATTTCTTCTAGTTATTTGGGATAAGGAGTAACCAATAAATAAAAGAATCGGATAATTTCTAATATCTGACTATTATACATACTATATTTTATTAAGTTTATATTATGTTTATATTGTTATTATTATTTCTATTATTATTATTACTCCGCTAAGGAATGCGGTGGAGTTATGTGACAATCAGAGTACGGTTGGCTGTCCGTCTGTTACTTCGTCTGTGTGCAACATCATTCAAAAACGGACAAACGGATTTGGATTAAATTTTCAGGGAAGGTCAGAAATGACACAAGGACCAAGTAATTAGATTTTGGCAGTGATGTGGCTTATAGTCTGGATTCACAGATTTGTTAAAGATTTCTGTACCATTGCGAAATAGCAGCACGACATCACTGTAACCATGACAACAAGTGAACACTACGTCAGCTGCCTGCTGATGATCACATAATTGTGATTCTACTATAAATCCTCCGCTGTGGACTTATCAGGACTTTTCTGTCAGAAATGATATAAGGAACAACTGATTAAATTGTGGGGGTGTTTCTGAGTCCCATCAATTCCCGCCACCCGCTACATATTTAGCTCACGCGATTCGGTATCCGTACATAACGTACACATGCAGAACACACGCCTGTGATCAGCGCAAAGTCATTTTGATAATGACCTTGTAAATAACACCCACATCAAAATTCTGTATTTTTACAAATTCATTTTTATTTTTGGTGTTGTTTTTGCAACGTGATCATACTGTTTGACTGTATTGAAAAGTTAATGTTCTTTTTTTTTTTAAATTACTGAGAATAACTAGTGAAGTCATTGAAAAAAGATCTTAATCTATGTGTTACCTGTTAAATTTTTTTTTTAAAAGACCCAAACATCCACAACAAGAATCAGTATTTTTCTCACGGCAAGTCATTCTTTTACAATTTTACAACATTTGACAGTAACACAACCCTGTTTCCCCAAAATTAAGTTACTATAGCCTCAGAAAAAATACGTTTCCATCAAAATGTAAATAAAAACATCATTTTTGAGGGGAAAAATACAACTGACAGCTACTGGATCCAAACTGTTTGAACAGAGATGTGAAAATGGTGTCATCTCACTGCAAAAAACAAATAAGACTATTTCCTGAACTATTGCTTTTATTTCTAGTATAAAACACGTCGTTTTTTGTTAATTCTCTCTGAATCCTGCCTCTCCTTTCAGTCCCTCTAAAACCTGAATCTGCTTGACATCGTTTTTGTGTCTTCTGTCTGCTTTACGTTCTGAATTTAAATTCAGTTTCTGCTGCATCACACGTCATCCAGTGTTACTCAGCTCCTGTTGCATGAATGCACTGATATCTGTGTGTCAGTATTTTGTATGAAAAGTGTTCTCGGTGCATTGCTATGCTACGGGTGTCCTGGGGTCACCTCGACATGATGGGCAGGCGGACGGTAGCTTGTTAGGAGGCTCCAGCTGTGAGCACATCGTGACCTCCAACCCCCGGTTGGAGCGTCAGATGGTCGGAGTCCTCGGCTCGGTCTGCTTCGGATCTTTGTGACCCTGCAGCTAGAAGCCCAGCTAGAAGTTCGGGTTCGAGTCGGAGGTCAGGGAGCGAGAAGTAAATAATAAATATTCACATCCAGGGAAATGAGTAGCAGAGTAACGTTTTACAATATTTATGTCTGGTTGGGTTATCTTGGCTGTTATTAGTCCACCGCTGCTTTTGGTTAAACAGACGATAGAAGCAGATCTGACTTCAAGAAAAACACTGTAAAATCTCTCATGAACACTCTGCTGCCGGAGTCCCAACTAACACCAGATTACAGCGGTCCTCAAATCACTACACTGGCTTCCTGTTAGCCAAAGGATAGAGTTCAAAATCTTACTCCTGGTCTACAAAGCACCGAATTCTCTTGGACTAGAATACATCCTGGACTTTATTAGCTCCATATGAAGCATCCAAAGCCCTCAGGTCATCAGGGTCACGTTTACTGTGTGTTCCCAGAACCAGAACCAAGAGTAGTGAAGCATCATTCAGCTGTTAAGCTCCTCACCTGTGGAACAAACTTCCTGAACACCTGAGGTCTGCTCAAACACCAAGAAGATATTTGTTTCCAAAATCCAATTATCCAAGGATGCAGCAACGGTGCCCCATCAAAATGATGTCTGAGGAACTTGTTTTAGTGGAATGTTTGCATGGAGGCAGTGTCATTAAAATGGTCAATACACTGTAAAAACCATAGCCAACCTACAAATTTGCTGCAAATTTGACATTTTCATGCCATAGGTTGCAGCTCAGAGGCTGCTGTTGCTGTTTCCTGTGGCGTTGCTTTCTCTCTCAAAGTAATTTTATTGATTTTACACCAGTATTGTATATGGTAAACAGTGATTCCAATAGAATACAGGTACAACAAATATTTAAAAAAAAAAAAACAAAAAAAACTATCCATCATTGATCCATATTCCTCCAAATCACTACCAAAAATGTGCATCAAGTGCAAGAAACATAAATATATTCATCAGTTGGATAATATAGAGAACATAAACACAACACAGCGAGCAAACAAGCAATGATAACAAAACCTACAAAAATGTGAAATGTTCAGCAGAAACAGCTGGCTGATGTCTTCAGCCTCCATCTAGATGCTGACAGATGTACAGGAGTGTTTCCAGTTTAAAAGACAGAGGATAGAAGATGAGCACTGAGGTTTGCATCACTGTTTTTTCACTGAATTTCATTTGCATTTTGTGACTCAAGTTTCTTTTTCACTTGCTGTTTGGTTAAGCCAAGTTTAGAATACACTCTTGTGCAACTTTGACTGCATGCTACAATTTAAAATTCTCAATACTTGAGAAGAAGTGGCAGTAATAACATCAGCAGGAGTGACACATTTAGCTCCAATCTCATGGCAGCTAGATCTGATGATTCTCTGTTGGACTAAATGTGCACAGTGAAACAAAAGATGCCCTTAACTGCATTCAGCTGTGATGCCACGAAGATGTTTGTGTCCAAAATCCAGTTAAATTCAGTCAAAAAATAACTTTTTGTGGAGAAAGAATATCATTACAAGATTGAGGTCCATCTAATAGCTGTCCTGGGGCTCCCTGTCATGTCAAATGGACTTTGTGGAAATGTAAAGTAGTGCAAATTAACTCAAACATCATGCTACAACCTTATCTGCTGCTTAATACAAAAAGAAAACTGACAGTTTCCATTTTCTATAACTGACCTACCACAGTACAATCTGTCTGATGGAACATCATTTACTCCTATTTGATTTTTTTTGTTTAAAAAAAACAAAAAAAAAAAAACAACTTTAACTAAATGACACAGTTTGTTGACCTGCACAACAAAATGAGCACAGAACCAGAGAGAAGCACATATAAGGAGCATTTGTTGAAAAGAAATCAGTTGCATGAAAATATTTCGACTCCAGAAATTATATTGATCAAAAACTGTTTCTCTGTCTGCAGTTGTTGCCACCACAAAAGTTTGACGAGTGCAAAATATGTCAATGTTTCACCATATGAGAAGCTTTAACCAACTTTTTTCAGCTTTTTTAAAATTACTTTTATTTTTGTTGCAGAAGCTCCTTCTTACAAAATCACCCCAACCCCTTCTAGGATCACTAACTCTTTCTAAATAAAATTCTTCAAGACATCTGGGGAAAATATTATGTTTTTCAGTGATATATATATATATATATATATATATATATATATATATATATATATATATATATATATATCACTGAAAAACAAAATATCATAATGTCTGTTTTTGCAATATCATGCAGCCCTAGTTACAGTTTGTGTCCTTAGAATCAACAGCTGAGAAAAGATCATTGCACAATCTTTTGTTCAAATGATTTAGCTTGAAAAAAATCCACCAAAACAGTGACTCAGACCATTTTGCAACCATTGTACATCCTCTGATGGCTCCTGAATGCACTTTTAGACAGTCAGACATATGAGGCGTCAGAAACAAAAGCTTTTCAAACTGTGTTTTCTTGCTATTGTATTGCCAAACTTTGAAAACATTAAAAAAAATAAATAAATAAAGTGACTAAATGCTCACTGAGACAAATTACCGGTGGCGGCCAAGTTCCATCTTTATGAGCTGATTTTCCTTCTGCCACGCTGAGTTCATTAAGCAGATACTGCTCTATCTGGAAGGCAGCAAATCAATATAAACATACATAATCTGGGTTACTGTACAGATAATGGACTGAATTCTTGGCTCATTTAGGAACACGGTTGCCTACATATTGTATGCGGGATGATTTTGCAGTTTCGGGAGCATGCCAAGAGCTGGCATCGGACCACCCTGGGCTCATTATTCCACCCGTCCCTGTGGTCTCATGAGGGGGGAACGACGGAGACGACGACGAATGGATGAGTCAGAGGACGGAGAGACGATAAAGAGGACATGAAAAAGGAGGAAATAAAACAAGACGAGAGGAGGAGCGGCGGCGGTGTGTTTGCTGTATGTAGGTGGAGTGCAGCAGGAGGCGTCGACTGTCTTGGCGAGACAATAAAAATAGTGCTGACATGCTACAGTCAGAGAGTGGAAGAGAAGGAGTGATCGGGAAAAAACAAAGACGAACCAGGTTGATTCCAGATGTTAAATGGCACCTATTTAGTTAACCGCCGACGGGATCGATGGGGACGGAAGAGCGGGGATGAAAAAGTGGCCGAGCAGGGCCGGGGAGGATGTATGGCTGCCGTGTGGAAAGGCAAAAAAGTGGCGGAGGTAAAGAAGGAGGTAGGGAAGAGGGATGGAGGGTTGAGATGATGGATGCGCTGCTCTCGTTTCGTGCCCCCTAACGAAGACTCTAATTAGTGTTTGTGTAATTCCACACTGTCTCCTCCGCCTGCTCATCTTAATTAACTACATTCATCTTCCCCTCCCTCCATCCATCCCGTTCTCTCATCCTCCCTCCCTCTGCCCTCCTAAAATAACATACTGACTGCCTGAACCCCACCTGGACCAGACCTGCTTTTACTTACTCACTGTTTCTCTTTTTTACTCGTCGCTTTCCCTCCATCCTTTTCTTTTCTCTCCACCTCACCTTGGAAAAAAAAAACCTCTCTGTTTTTGTTTTTTTTTTAATGCTGTGTCTCTCTTGCGGCCTCCTGTGTTAGTGCGTGGCCGCTGTAAAAGCCTGCCCACCCCTTAGAGTCTCCTGAGTCGTGTACTACGATGGTCCATTTAGTCACCCCACTCATTAATTTCATCAACAGGCTCAAGACGTAGCAGCGACAAAACCAAAAAAACACCAGAGTTTTCTTACATCTCTTCTCCTGTGGAGGCCGTAGAAATAACCAAAATGTACCAGCAGTAGTTTGTGCACATTGATGGTGAAATAATGTGATTTTTTAACTCTTACATTGACATACTTTTCAACTGGTGTCTACCCAACGACCCCAATTAGAATTTTCTGCAACGTTCTATTAATGTTTTCTTTTAGTTCCCAGAATGTTTTTCTTACAGCTCATATATGTAAACATGTTCTAAAAATGTTTGGTGGTAACACTGAGAGACTTTTTTTCCTTTGACTAAATACAGTCATGATTATCAGTTTACATTCACTTATCATAGTAGTATTCAGTTTCCAGTGACTCCTATAACTCTGATTTTTCTACGATGGACTCATTGAAACATCAATCTTTGTCGCAAAAAACAATCATGTGTTTTGCTTCTTTCCTAGATTTTTTTATAGGTCTTCTGGAACTCTGACCAAATCTGCTGGGTAAAAAGTTACATACACAATGCTTATATGTAGTTAAACGTCCTTTAGGCCATTTTCACCTCAGTTAGGTTCTTCTGGTTTCAGTCTTCTGGTTTATCTTTGACTCCTCTGGACAGAATTGGTGCAGCTCAGACTTGTTTCTCCATCAGTCCACAGGTTTTTGATGGGTTTAAGTCAGGACTTTGTGGAGACCAGTCTAGAACCTTTATTCTAGCCTGATTGAACCATTTCTTTACCACGTCTGATATGTGTTTGGACTCATTGTCTTGTTGGAACATCCAACTGTGTCCAAGATCAACCTTCTGCTAATGATTTTAGGTTTTCCTTGAGAATATGGAGGTAATCCTCCTTCGTCATTATTCCATTTACTTTGGGTAAAGCTGCATTTCCACAGAGAATGATGCTGCTACCACCATGCTTGATGGTAGGTTTGGTGTTCTTGGGGTTAAAAACAGGTCTAAGACCAGAAATCAGTCCTAAACCAGTTCTAGAAATGTCTAAAACCAGGACCAAAATCAAGCCTAATACGAGTCCAAAAAAACGTTCACAACCAGTCAGAATACTGTTTGAAACTAGTCCTAAAAAAGTCCAAAACCAGTCCAAAAGACAATCTGAAACCAATCCAAAAGCACTTCTTGAAAGCCCTAGAGCATTATACTGCCACCACCATGCCTGATAGTAGGTTTGGAGTTCTTGGGGTTAAAACAAAGAGTCTAAGTCTGAAACCAGTCCTCAAAAACTCTAAAAACAGTGCAAAATCGGGACCAAAACCAAACCTAAACTCCTCCTTAAAAAAAGTCCAGGATAAAAAATTTCCAGTTGTAGGAGTCATTGGAAACTGACGACTGCCATGATATACATGGTCTTTACAAGTGTATGTAAACTTTTGTTCACAACTGTAAATATAGTATATTTTTGGAAAGTATAGTTGCAGTATTTAAGAGTAAACCTCATATTCTATGGCAGAGTCGACTGTTGGGTAAAAACAGTGAAATACTGGCGTCCAGAGCTGCCAGTATTTCACTGTAAACTTGTTATAATACTACAGTGTTATAGTAGTTAACAATTTAAATAACTTCATATAGAAACACAGTAAAATATGCTATTTTTTCATATTTTACAGCAGAATGCGTTCCACTTTTACAGAACAAAAACCATAAATACAAGTGAAATGTGTTTTTTCTCTTGCATTGACTTGATTCGGCAGCACGGAGCGCTGAGGGCCCTCGGCTCTCAGTTTGTCTGATTGGGTTTTTGTGCATGATGTGTGCAGAATATTTATGTCTATGCGTGTGTGCGTCGGTGTGTGTGGAGATGGGATTCGGTGAAACAGAGGCTCTGACTCCCAGCAGTCCTTTGTCACACTGACTGACTGCTGAAAGGCTGAAAGCAGGAAAGCCATTTCAGAGCGCGGGGCTAAATGATGGCAGGTACTCCGATCCATCCAGCGCTCGCCACAATAACACAATACAGACCAGTCATCAGCCCAACTGTCGTCTCCATCTGTAAATGCACTTCAGCAGCTCCTCCGTCGCTGCCTCGCCTCCGACTGCCATTCAAACTCGTGTAACTGTCCCCCAAACTCAATTGGCCCTCAGCTGGAGAAGAACCACGGCCGCTGAAATCATTTTCCCCTGTTTCCTTGTTTTGTTTGCTTCGTGTCTCCTTCAATTTGTTAGGAGTCGCGGATGAATTCTGCTGTTTTGGTTGAAGGAAGAGGGACAGGATGTCACTGCTTTAATGTATGATCCAGCTGGCAGCAAACGTTCCCTCATCACTGGTTAACATTAACTACACGTTCTACAAATCTTTTAAAGAAATTGTTTTAATCAAATGCTCAACGAACAATTTAAAAACACTTCCATTTCCAGTAATGTTCCTGTAAAGTAAATGTAATGTTCAAATTAAGGTCAATGACAACAAAGAAATAATGTTTTCTAGCTATTGTTGAATAACTTATAATATATTATATATAACAATAGTATCAAATACTTGTAAAGGTGGAACATTCTGGCTGCAATGTTCTGAGTGATGTTCTGGGGATGTTGTAGAACGTTCTTCTATAAAATGTTCTCACAATGGTCCATGATAACAACAGAAGAACATTCTAAACTTAACATTTAGAAAATGTTTTACATGACAAATGTTGTCAAACCAGCATTCAAAAAATGTTTTCTAGATGTTATCAAGGTCTCAGTTGAGAGGTGGAACTATTAGCTTTTTTGTTGAGGGAACACATCATAGAACGTTCTTCTATTAAACATTTCCACAATGACAACAAAGGAAGGATGTTCTCAGTGCAACTTTCAAAAAATAAATGTAATATATCAGTAATGGTGGAACATTATAGCTTCAATGTTCTGAGAACGGTTTGGGGATGTTGTATTGAACTGTGAATAGCAAAAATATGACACAAATTCTCTTTATGATCCAGAATTCTACCTGTTTACCATTAAAAAATGCATTTAGCAATAAAACACCTAAAGCAATACAGGGTAAAGGAAATGGCAAATATAATTTTTGTCTATTAGGAACATTTATTTAAAGATATCAACGATTGACAAATTGTAGTCTATAAAGTATATTTTAGAAAACGTTGACAAATTATTTATTTTATTGTTAACAAAAAAACATCTAAAAATTGCAGATCTCAGTGGATCAGTGTATTTTTTAAGCCTAATTCACAGTTTTTACAGTAACCTGCAGTTAAAAGTCATTCTTATTTCTGGCTTCAAAAAAAAAGCAGATTTGACAGTTTGAACTGTATCTTTAACAAAAACATCCCAGTGCTGTTAGAATGTAGCTGTGCAGTAATATATCACAGTATATATGAAGTGTGTGCATGTGTGTGTTATCATGTTTGGATGCTCTGGACGCAGCACTAAAGCTGCATTTTGCTGATAGCAGCAGAAGTGTTTTATTTTTTCATCCTCTCCGGACAGCAAAGACCCACTTACACCCATAATGCACCATCACAACCCAGAATGCATTTCACCCGGTGTAATTTGCCGGAGACCTGCGCCGGGTCAGATAGCCATCGTGCTTCAGTAATGTAGAGAGAACACACACACGTTCTCCTCACACACTCAGGCCTGCATTGATAGCAATTACAAGCCAATCGGTGCCACCTCCTGCTGGGGGTCGGAGGTTAATCTGCAGGGTTTCACCTGACAGCAGTTCTTCCCCACGGAAGAGGAGAGGAAATACAGATACACCCAGGAAAATAAAGGTGCTGACTGGAACCAAATATGGTTCTTCACGGTGATGTCATAGGAGAACTGACTTTAGTTTCATTGCCACTATTCCTTTTTGAATTCTAGCTTTACTTAACCTTACCTATTTTTATTTGTGTATCTTATTGCTATTCTGTCAGGTGCTGCATTCATTCTCTTGTTACTGTAATATTCCTTGTCGTTGAGATTATTAAAGTTTTCAGTTTTTTTTTTGTAAAGAACCAATCCTTCAAATGGTTCTTGTGTCCCAGAACTGCCAAAAAATGGTTCCTTTAGGCACCATAAATTTTGCTTTGATAATTTTTTAAGTAGCGTTTAAGCAAGTATTTGCAGCATTTCTGTGTCTACCATTTTATAGAAAGCACATTTAATGTTCTGTGTTCTTGGTCAGATAGAACAACATATTAAAAAATGCCAGCTTGGGATTTGGGAAATGGTGATGGACATTTGTTTTCTGGTGTTTTACAGACCAATCAATAGTGAAAATAATTGTTCATGTTATCACCAAATTTTAATACTTTCAAGAACCACATAAAGTATGCAAAGAACCTAAGTCCCCTAAATAAACAGGTTCTTCAACTGGTGATATCTATCTATCTATCTATCTATCTATCTATCTATCTATCTATCTATCTATCTATCTATCTATCTATCTATCTATCTATCTATCTATCTATCTATCTATCTATCTATCTATCTATCTATCTATCTATCTATCTATCTATCTATCTATCTAGTTCTTGAAGGAACCTCAAAAGAGGCATCTAAAAACCACCAAACAATGTTTAGTAAGTGGTGATCCAAAGAACTTTGGCAAAAAAAAGATTCTTTAAGGAACTTTTTACCATTTAGTTAGTCTTTAATGACAAGACTTGATAATTACTCAAGAATCTATAAAGCTATAAAGTCAGATTTGCAGCATTTCTGGGTTTTCCATTAGAACATATGTAATATTTGGGTTCTTGATGAGACAGAACACATAAAACATGTTAGAAGACACAAACCTGGAAATTGGGAAACTGGTTGGCATTTCTCACAGTTTTGTGACGCTTTATAGACCATTCAATAATGAAAATAGTTGTCAGTTGTTCTATTTCTATGCAGTTATCTGCGACCAAACTACACAAGTCCAATAAAATTGAATAACTACTTGAAGGGCCTCATAACATGCATGAAACTGTGTGGACATTTCTCACTGTTTTATGATGTCTAATGTTATGCTGTTACCTCCATCAAACCAAATAATTCCAACAAAAACCCTTTAACAAACCACATAAGGTGCATGTAGAACCTTCCCTTAAATAAAGTGGTTCTTCAACTGGTGATCCCGCCTTGAAGAACCCGAGAGCCTTCTGAAGAGCCATTTAAGAGCCGTTATTTTCCTGAGAGGAGACCGAGGAAAGGAGGAAGCCAGGAGCAAAAAGGCGACAGGGGACTGAGATGGAATGACAAAGACGAAGCTACAGGCAAGAAAGAAAGAGAAGAGAGAACACCAACTGTCCACCGATCCAGATCATCCAAATGGGAAATAAAAAAAAAATCTAAAAATCTCCCCTCCATCTTTTAAATCGTATGATGTCACCATCAGACGTCCTTGAGGGTGGAAGGTGGCTCTCGGCATTGATCTCGGATCGGCTTAGCCTCTGGAATACCTAACCTTTAACAATGAAAGGGAAATGCAAATCTGACCTTAGATGACAGTGTATGTTAAAGCTCTTCCTACTCTCCTAATCTGGGCGCCCACTGGGCTCAGCGTCACCTGTGCTGCTGCTACTGCTGATGAAATGTAGACGTTACAAAGACGAGGTGGCAGCTGGCTTCCTCAACCTGCACCTGTTCCTCTCCTGTGTGTGTGGTTGTGTTTGTGTATATACCCGCTGTCTTCGGTGTTGTCTGCAGAAGTGCACTCGCAGGGACGATCCAGTACTGAGATTTGTGATATATGAGGCGTCAGGAACATTTGTCTGAATAGCCCCAAAGCCCAACCCCTCTCATACACGAGCTCGCAGCTGTGCACGTACACAAACGTGCATGCTTGGCTCTAATTATCTGCTTAAGTGGCCTAAACTTTTTTCCCTACTTTCTTTGCCAGGTCTTTAATATGTAGAGAAAGTTGACAGAATAGAGGAGAAAACATACAGGTAGTAACTTCGAATTAATCTACATTCTGATAGATTTTGGATCAATATCTCAAATATAGATGATCTGATTGACTTGTTTTGATACCTTTATTACTCCGCCAAGAAACGTGGTGGAGAGATGATTATTGGCGTTGGTTTGTCCATCTGTTTGTCTGTCTGTTAGCAACATTACTCAAAAACGGACTAACGGATTCAAATGATAATGATGGTGATGTAAAACACATAGTAATGCACAAATACGCAAAGACTAAATCTAAATTTGCTACCCAACTAGTGATTTACTTGGAGCTGATAAACTGTGTGAGACAGCTCACCGGTTTGAGGTGAAGAAAAATTCAGTCCTCTTAGATCCTGATCCATCCTGTCTCCATGTCAGGGATTATTTGTACTTATAGGTAATCAATAAAGTTACCACTGTTGTTCTCTTTCTTTGGCGATGCTCTAATATACTAAATATATATAGTAAAGATCCAGCTGCTGTCTGATGCTGCAGGTATTTAAAAAACTCAGAGAAAATACTCCTAAACAACTAGAAGCAACAAACTAAACTTCACCAACTGTTAGTCAAAACCTGGATTTCATTCATTATTGGTGAGTCTCGTTATTTCTGACCTGTGAGAGACTCTGTTTCCATTGCAGTTAAGTTGTATGTTATGGAACGTTCACTATTTAATGGTTGTGAAATTGTAGACCAAAGTGAATTTTGTCAGCTGACCTCATAAGATGAAAAATGTGTCAATTAATTGCGAAAATAATCTGCATGCTAACTGATCATGAAAATAATCGTTGCAGTTCTTAATTCAATCTACGTTTAACCAAATAACTCTGAGAAAAACACTTAAGAGAACCACAGAAAGAACCATTCTGGAAATAATAATGTTCTTCAACTGCCTTGAAGAACCAGAAAGAACCATTTAGGAAGCATTATTTTTCTACAAATAGCTTGAAGACAGAGAGAAACTATGAGACTGTTTCTGTAAAAAGGTCAAAAACCTTCCATTTGCACCTCTAAAGCTCATCTTATTTGTGTAAAAATGTAAATTTGCTGTCTAACAGGGGTGAATTCTTCAAGAAAATGCTTTCATGTGGCTGTTATTTGTCTAATAAGTCGCTCCTGTATGCACCAAAAACATTTGCAGTGTTTAAAACGGGACACAGAAACTCATTTTTGCTCTTCAGAAAGTAAATCAAGTGCATTGAGGTGTCTTTACAGCCCTGCAGTTATTACCGCATCCCTCCTTCTTCCTCATTTACGGGAAGCTCATCTCTCCCTTCACTGATGCAGCCGATCTGATTTATGTCAGGATCTTTGGAAAGAAAAAAAAAAGGAAAAAGAAAAAGCAGCCTAAGTGAATACGGCTCTTTGTGTGTGAGTGTGAGAGATCTGCCACTGTGCCACTCATTCTCTCTATGCATGAGATCTTCAGATATCTGGATGGATGCTATTGTTGAGACGTGACACCTCTCAGGATGAAGATAAGGATTCTCTGCAGGGCTGCAGCCTGAAATAATTAGAAAATGCACTTATTTATCCAAAATGAGACGTAAACTCAAGACTCAATTATAAACGACGGAGGTGGAGAGAACGTTGACTCATCATTTTTACTGTGGATTTCTGCCATAGTGGAGGTAGAGTGTGCAAAAAAACTGTTAAAATGGTGCCAGAAAAAATACACTAAATAAGGTGGAAAGCTGCAACATTAACAATAGTGAAAAATGATGCACATAATGGCAAATATTTGAAAAATTACTTTTAGCAGATTTAAATACAGTAAGAATGGTGTAATTTTCTGTTCATGTGTTGTAAATAAAGAATTATTAATTGTACAAATATAGGGGTTGGATGTTGAAATGGTAGACGCTATTTGCTGTTTTCAATCTTTAATACAGGGGGTCCTCGACTTATGTCAGAGTTCCGTTCCTTCGGATCAACATAAGTCAATTTTCACAGTAAGTCGGATCTCCAGCGAAAATGTAAACAAAGCCATTATGTGCGTCACGATATCGATCAGTTCTTCAGAAAAGCCATGTTCTGAGCATTTTATTATATCTAATTTCACTTCCATGGAGATGGCTTTCCTTTTCTTCAGAGCACTGCCATCAGAAGAGTCTGACTAAAGCTTGGGAGCCATAATGAAGGGCAAAAAGTCAGCAAACAGAACACAATCCAAGGTGGCGTACAGCCGGCGAATGGAAACAAAGCTGTGTGATAGTGCCGCGCGACGACGTATTCGTCCGCTCCACTCGCCAACTAGTTCCATGTAACCAGTTCCAACGCCACGATAAAACCTCGTACGTCATAAACCGAGGATCCACCCATGACAAATTCCGATGTAGCGACGAAACACCGTAGGTCAAGGATGTCGTAAACCGAGGACCCCCGGTATATCTATTTTGCTTGTAAAATATCTGTAAAATAATTGGATTTTTGGCTGACTTGCATGCAGCAAAAATCAAATGTAATTTTGTGGTCAAACATTGAAAAGGAACAAATTTCTGAAAGTACAGATTTTTGGTGTAGGTGTTATGTATATATATATATATATATATATATATATATATATATATATATATATATATATATATATATATATATATATATATATATATATATATATATATATATATATATATATATATATATATATATATATATATATATATATATATATATGCACACACATGCATAAAAACTGAATTCGACAAAACCGAAAAATCTGTAAAATAATACTTTAAAAAAATTATTTACCATTTATCAGTCCATACTGTACTGTATTACTACTACTATTATTGTTATTATTATTATGTATAAGAATGAATTTACATGTGGAAAAAAATTATTTCTGATATGGAGTTTTGACCCGTTTTTATGGTTAACATGTATATGAATATTTTTTAGACTTTTTGTGATTTACTAGATATCATCTGCACTTCAACAAAACTGAAAAATCTCTAAAAAGCAGTTATAATATTATTTATACATGTTATTTATATAAAGGCGTCTAAACAGAAAAGGGATGTAATTATTTTACAGATATCTACTGTTATTTAAAAAAAATATATGTACAACAATACTGCATATGCTAACTGTAATTCAATGAAACTGAGAAATACCTGTATAATAATAGTTTAAAAAATAGTTTACCATTTAACAGTCTGTAATTTACCTTTTTTTTAAAAAAAAATTAAAGAATGAAATTACTGTTGTAAAAAAACAAATTTCTGATGTTATGTTAATATGTATATAGATACTTTTCTTTGTGATTTTACTAGATATTATTTGCACTTCAACAAAAAAGAAAAATCTGTAAAATAGCAGTAGTTTTTTTTAAATGACAGTTTTACACCATCTAAACTTTTTCCTACTTTTCTACATGAATCATTTTTTTCTTTTTAGGAATCCATCAACAGAGATTATCTGCATTAAAATAAAATGTGAAAGAGGAATCTCAGCATTCCATATTTTGTATTTTTTTATTACTTTGGCGTCTCCTCGATTAAAATTCGGGCTCATCCTGGCGCCGCGACTGACACCGACTTCTGATGATGTGCGAGTTAAATAAATAAAAATCATTTCTCCATGGTAATTTTCGTCAAACCTGCCAAACGCAGCCTAAATATTTGACATGGAAGGAGAGAAGATCAGTGAGGAGTGAGATCAAAGGAAGTGGGTTGTGTGTGTCGGTGTTGGTTGTGTGCGAGCAGTGATGAAACGTACTCGGCAGTGTGATATTTTCAACACCAGCGAATTCCGCTCCGGCTCCTCCACACATGGGAGTAATCTAAACTCAAAGCAGCGTCGCTCGGGTGTGTGTTGGTCTGCAGCCACCAGCGACTATTCCTCATATTCCTGTCACCTACTCTTCTTCTTCGGCTCTCATCTTCCTCTGTCTCCTACGACGACAACAACAACAACACACAGACGGCGCAGACACACACTCGCCGACACACAAAACGATTGTATTTGTCTTTATCAGTCCCTCCATTTTCCTCGCCCCTCCTTGTGTTCGCTCTCCTCCGTTCAATATTTCATGCTGTTGAGAGCGTATCTATTCTGAGCTCCCTCTCTCTCTCTCTCTCTCCTTTTCTCTATATTCTCCTCCCTCTCTTCCTCCAGTCTTCTTCTTTAAAAAAACCCTTTTTCTACACATCACTCTTGCTGTCCTCTCCCTCTTTCTGCACCTCTATAAATCTCCCTCTCCCCCTTGCTCTCTCTATATCTCATTGCACTCCTAATGTTCTGTGCCCCATCTAACTTTTTCCCCTCCGCCCTTTCATTTCCTCTCCTCTTTCCATCCCCCTCTTTTCTTTTTTCCCCTCCTCCTTCCCCAGTTTGCGTGACTGTTCAGAAGTATCGGCTCCTCTTCCTCCTTTCCCTTTAACCCCTCTCGCTCCTTCCTCGTTTCCCCCTTGGATTCCCCTCCAACCAAAACACAGAGAAAGCCCTGTTCTCTCTTTTTGCACCTCTCTTTTTTTTTGCGTCCCCACCTCCCTCCTCACCACCACAACCAATCTTAGTGGCACCTCTCCTCCCTCCTCCTCTCCTTCTGCTTCTTCTTCTCTTCTCCTTCCTGTACTCATCTCCTCCTCCTCCTCCTCCTTCTTCCTCGTCGCTCTTAGCCCCGGTACCAGTGTTGTTTTAGGCACAGCGGTGAAAGGTAAACAGAGAAATTGAAAATTCGTGTCACTCAGTCGAGTGAGAGAGGGGGAACAGGGGAGGTGGGTGAGGAGGCGAGAGAGGGAGGCGGGGAGGGGGGAGTGTCAGTACAATTTACTAACACAACAGTGAACAGCGAAGCAGGCCAAGAAAGCACAGCGAGCAGAAAGGCGAAGCTCGAGAAAGAGACTCCCGGTGCCGGAATACCATCAGAATGTGCATAAAAGTGCACGGAAAAAACACACATGCGTTGTTTTAGTCAAAGTGAATATCTAATTATCGGCGCTGTGAGAAAGCTCCGATTAGATTTCAGGAAAAAAAAAAAGGAAGCCGTTGACAGATGTGCCGTTGGCCGACTCCGGGTTGAAAATGTCATAAGAGCCTCGGCGTCCGTCAGCCCCGAGGTCGTTTCTCATCATAGCCCCCAATACAAAAGTAATCCAATAGCACTGCAAACCCCACGCCTTGCAAACCCGGGCAATTAGAACCGACAGGGGCGTTTGCTCAGACAGAACGTGTCGGCGTCCGCTTCGAGGAAACAGAACGGAAAAGCGAGAAATCAAATTTTTTGTTATTCAAAACAGCAGCCGAACCCTCAAAAGCGCCTCGATGCCGGATGCTGTGTCTCCTTTAAAACGTGGCCCTACAGTATATTTACAACCAACCTTTGTAGCCTCTGCACAGTCAATCATTTAAACAATGCAACACGGCAAAAACACTTCAATCTAACCATGCAGCAGGCCTGTATAACCAAAAATGCCCTTCCAATACGACTAAACTGCATTTTTCTGCTGGATTATTCTGGTAATTAATCACAAACGCCTTTCAAACGTCGCTCCTTTTCAGCGAACCAATCATATGGGTCAATCCAGAATTGGAGGACATTTGGGCTTCAAAAACCTTCTCCTGTTCAATTTTCTGCTCTATATTCATCAATAATAATAAACTATCAAAGGCTTGATTGGCTCAGCTTCCACATCAATGGTAGCATTTTTATTCCATGTTTTCTGTGTTGTTTGCTAACCCTACTCTAATCACAGTAACAGGGTTGCTAATCCATGCTAATGTGATCTTTTTCTCAGGAGTAGAAGTTAGGTATTTAGCTAGTTGGCATTTAAAGAATGCAGCAGCCCTATATTACCAAAAACGCCCTTCCGATACGACTATACTGCATTTTTCTGCTAGATTATGTTGGTAATTTATCAGAAATGCTTTTCAAATGTCGCTCCTTTCCAGCCAGCCAATCGTATATTAACATGAATGGGACTCTGGTAACCCAGACAATGGAAGAAACAGTCATATTTTACGTCAAATTGTGCTGTTTTCTTAAACCTTACCAGGTTATTTTGGTGCCTAAGTTTAACTGAGCTTCTGACATACAGTTATCTATGTGAAAGTGTCAACTAAAGTGGAATATTTTCCTAAATTGAAACAAACTGTGAATGAAAAGGAAATGTCAATCTAACAATAATGGCTTATGCAGACTGTGTTGCACCATCAAACTTTCCTGTTTTACCTTTCAGTGAGAAAGTTAGTTTTTTCAAAACATAAATGAGGTTGCATTTTAGTTGTGTATGTTTGGTAGACAGGCTGTCATGCAGATTGTAGTTTTCTTATTTGCATGATTTGTGAGACTCACAGGATTCAAAGATTTCATTTAAAGAATTTGACAACCACATATCTTTCCAGAAGCAGTGTCCCCGTTAAGTTACACTTCTAATTCTGCACAGTGTGCACGTCTGTTTCCTCCTGTTTTTGGCCTTTATGGTAAAATTAGCTAACTGGCTGCTAGTTGTACCTGGATATCAATCTTCTTATCTAACTCACTGCAAGAAAGCTAACAATGCTAATTTCAGATATGCTTTTAAACAGAGAGCGTTAACTATTACATATACATTTTCACAACTATTAAATAGTGAAATTTCTATAAAATGCAACTTCACTGCAATGAAAACAGGCTCTGTCACAGGTCAGAAATAATGAGACTCGCCAATAATGAATGAAATCCAGGTTTTTACTAACAGAGTTAGCTCAGAGTTGTTTAGGACTATTTCCTCTGAATTTATTAAATACCTGTAGAACAAATAGCAGCAGGATCCATTTGCAAGATGCAGTAATTCCATTAATTACCTATAATTATAAATGATCCCTGACATGGAGACAGGATGGATCAGGACCTAACAGTTTAATCTGTTGCTCCCAGCTGTTTAGGAGTATTTCCTCTGAGTTTATTAAATACCTGCAGCATCACAGAGAGAGAATAAACTTTATTAATTATGAATGATCACTATGTGGAGACAGGATGGATCAGGATCTAACAGCAGGTCACACTGTAAACTTAAATTCATCTCAGCTGTGGGTAAACTGATCATTTTCAGAGCGCCGTCGTCAAATGTTTTAATTTTATGTTTGTAAAGAAGCAGTTAAATTATCATCACACATGGACAGAATTTTCAGCTTTTAAGAAGCCATAAATAAACTAGACAGTTTTTTGGACTGCTTAAAATGAATATTTACCAAAATGACAAAAGTCCTCCTTGAACTTATCCTTTATTCTTTGGGCAGAAGGAGTGAATGTGAGTCTAGACGTGCTCTGTTTACCTGCAGGACTGTGATGCTACATGACTCAGTGTAGCGATAAAAACATCGGACAGAAGCGAGGAAGGAGAATAAAAGGAGGAGTGCTCATTAAAAACACTGCATGCCTGATCTGGCAGAGAGGCTGAGAGAGAGTTTAGACCACTAGAGACGAAGCCAACAGAAAGACTGAGGCAAAACTGCAGAAAGCAGGTAGCATCAGACCGAACGGTGGAGAAAGTTTTCATTGGTAACTGGAGAAGGAGGAGAGAGGAGGATTAAATGGACAGCTCATGAGAGAGGTGGAAGGACCGGAGAAGACAGAGGGATTCCCCGATGGCATCTCATCTCTCCCTCTTTCTTGCGCTCCTTCTCCCCATTTCCCTCCTTTTTTCTCCCAATAAATCATTCTGACTTCTCCTTAACCAACTCATTCCCAGCAGGCGGCAAGAAAGCTGTAACAATCCTTCTCCTATCTGCAATTTCTCTCTCCTCCCTGAGTCCAGACCTCCCTTTTTTCTCCTGCATAGCTTTAGATGAACAGCTTGAACAGAGGAGGTGACAGAGTTGCTGGACAATTTAAATCAAACCAGATTGATTTAGTACATTTTAAAGCAGCTTAGGTTGACCAAAATGCAGTATATTGTATATTTAAACACATTTTGAATCAAATTATGCTGCTAATAACTTCAAAATAATGATTTATTAGTCCTAAGGATGTATTTTTTTTCTTTAAAATAACAGGTAATACCTTAAAAATACAGATTACTTGGGTTTTTACAGTTCAAAAAATATAGAAAATACCTGTCTACATCTGTGAAAATACAGATGTTTCATGTGGATATAATTTATTTATTATTTTTATTTATTATTTACAAATTTAATTATGCTAATAATAACTTTAAAATATATATTTTAGCCTAATTATAGTTTTTTTTCTCTTAAATCAAGAATAATAAGGCTTGGGTGCATTTAATTTTGCAAAAATTATGCAATTTGACAGAACAAATATTTTAAAAAATACAGAAATATATCTGTAAATAATCTATATGTTTTATGTAGATATAGTTTATCAATTAAATAATATATTTTTTTATTTAGCCCTAACTACAATTTTTTTCTCTTGTTAAAATAACAGCAAATAAATCAAGAAGAATAAACACTTGGTTGTATTTAATTATAATAAAATTATGCAATTTGACAGTCATAAAATATTTTTAAAAATACAGAAATATATCTGTAAAACATCTAAATGTTTTATGTGGATAGAATTCACAAAATAAATAACATATATACTTTTTTAGTCCTAGCTAGATATATTTTTCTTTAAAATAACAGCAAATACCTGAAATATGATAAAAATTTGGGTTCGGTTATGGTAAAACTATACAGTTTTAGAGTCACAAAATAGAAAAATCCTGATCTGTGTCTGTGGAAATACAGATGTTTTTGTTATATTTTTTTCTTTAAAAAAAAAAAAAAAGCAAAAACATGAAAATAATAAGCACTTAGGTGCATTTATTTATGATAAAATTATGCAATTTTGACAGTCAAAAATATTTTTAAAAAACATGTAAATATATATCTAAGAATCCAGATGTTTTATGTGGATATAATCTCTAAATTAAGAAATCTTACTAGTAACTTTAAAATGTTCTTCTTTTAGCCCTAACTAAATATTTTTTCTGCAACAGCAAAAACCCGTAAAATATTGATCACTTGCATGCATTTAATCATGGTAAAATTATGCAAATTTTACCTTCAAAAAATATAAAAATACATATCTAGATCTGTGAAAATACAGATGTTTTGTATGGATGCAATTTACAAATCTAGTTATGCTGCTAATAACTTTAAAATAATATGTTTTTTGCTCTAATCCTACCCCAGATAGAGTTTTTTCTTTAAAATAACTGCAAAAAACAAGTGAAGTAATTACCATTTGGGTGCATTTAATTATGGTTATATGACGAAGTGACAAGATTTTAGGACTGATGTTATGGAGGTGGAGTTATCTAGATTTAATGGCAGCTATATTTGCGTGTCAGTGATGTTAAGAGACATGAAGTTTGTGGAACATGGAGCTGAAAGATAATATAGAAGATAAAATGGGCCCTAAGATGGAACCTTGAGGGACTCCACAAGTGATTGTGGCAACAGAGGAGGAGCAACTCCAAAATTTAGACACATATGAGCTAAATGCTTGAAGAGAACCCAAAATCTGTTCATAAAATTATTTTCATACATTTTAGACTTTAATTATAAAATCGGTTAACATGCAAATATGAGTTAAATGTTTGCTATGTCGTAACTTGTTCAGAAAAGGTGCTTCCTTCTCCCGCTAAACTCATTAACTCTTGAGAGGTCAAAATCACCTAAAGAGAGCAGAAAAGATGTCAAGGACGTTGTTTTTTTCACATTTTGCTGTCCTTGTTGACCTTTTCTAATAGGATACGAGGCCTGGACAATAAACTGGCAGTGATGAATGCTTCAGTAATAGCCATAAGCAAATAATTTGATAGAATGTTTCATAGTTTTACTTGAATGCATGAGATGCAAATTACCTTGAAAGCAAATAACAAAAAAAAGGTTGCATGAATAAACCCTAAGCATGTTCGCTCCCTGGATCATAAATATCCAGTCATTTCCCCTTTATAATGGAGCCCTTTTGCCCTATAATGGTCTAAATATGGCTGCCGTGCAGGTCTCCCGAGGCATGCTAGTCTGCTTCCTGGGACCAGTGGTTGCTCTTTGTAGTCAAAAAACACCCATGACCTTTTATGTTCTACCACTCCCACCGGTGCACCTCGACGTCCTCCTCACTTCCTTCGCTTCTTATACTAAGATTAAATCATTCCTTTATTCTAATTTATTGTCATTTTTGTGTGCAAATGTGCTTATTTGTGTGTTTTCATCGCTGTGTTGACATTGTGCAGCTAGATAACCAGGTGAGAATGGCTAAATTCGAAATATGTTGGTCTTTATTAAAAATAGGTCACTGAAAATGATAAGAAATGACTGATTTCCACTGAAGTAAAACATTTTTGAGTGATAGATTTTCTACTTTATTGCACAGCCTCAACTGCAAATTGCGATAATTAAGACAAATCACTATAATCTAATGGCTTGCAGATGATAAAATGCAGTTTGTATAGTCTAAAAACATGCAAATCTTATATTTATGCATATTAATGAGGATTTCACATGATAACAGAGGAGCTTACAGTGTGTGTGGACGCAAGCAGAGAAAAGCAGTTTACACAGAATATACTGTGTGCATGAATCTGTGGACGTTTGCAATAAAAATGCAAAAGTGTGCATGTGTTGGGGGAGCTGGTGGTGGATAAAATAGGCTGCAGAGGGGGGATTCAGGGGCTTCTACTTTTACACCATCCGTGGAGGTCGAATACTTGACAAAAAAAAAGGAAAAAAGAAAAACTTGAAGTCGCAGTGATGCCTGATGTGCTGCTGCAACTCGGCCACAATATTGGAGGAATGCGCTTTTGTCGCTCGCAGGGGGTGGAGTTAGAAAGTGAACGAGCGCTGCCTACCAAACGGAGAGAGGAGAAGGAGGCGAGAAAGAGAGAGGAGAGGACAGAGACGGCTGGCCAGGCTGCTCAACCAGCGTACGATGGTGGTGGTCGGAGCAGAGTCCTGAACGAGAAACGAAGCTGTGAATTGTTTGCAGCGATTCCAAAACCTAAAAAAGAGAGAAAAAGCGCAGGAGAAGCTGGGCGTGCTTTGCATCTGGGATCCTTTAATTGGAAAGGAAAAGAAAGAAGAAACAAGAACAGTTTTTTTGAAGGAAAAAAGAGGCGAGGAGTTGCTTTTTTGGGGGGTAATATCTGTTGTTTTAGCGCTTTCTCTGCGCGCCGGACTGTTTTTACGCACGACGCTTGGAGCCACCACACCACCATCCTCCAGCACTCCTCCGGCGGGCTCAGAGGCAGCGGTTCCCGGTGAGGACGGAGAGGAGCAGGCGGTCATAAAGGAAGGGAAGCACGGACCGTAAAGCCCCCCTTGTTTGAAGCCCCTGGATTTGTTGGGGAGGAAGGAGGAGGAGGAGGTTCGCAGTGTCTGGTTTACTGTGGAGAGGGGGGAGGAAGGCAGGGATGGGGAGGGAGAGGAGGTGTGAGGGGGCCACAATAGACTTTTACAACACTTATTAACTACATCCAGCGCAGTTTCTTTGTGCGGGCTTTTGCATGCATGCGTGAAGCTTTTGTTTCTCTCGTCAGGCTTTCTGCTGGGATGTTGGAGTCGCGCCGCTTGGAGGGCTGAAGGCACCGAGAGAGTGGCCCGGAGAGACCGAAGGGGACGGAGGCCGAGACGGGAGCCGGGAGCATGGCTCTGGCAGTGCTGTCTCTCTGGGTGCTAACGAGTCTCACCTGGGCCAGTCAGCTCCAGGTGTCCGCCAACAGGCACTCCGTTTACTGGAACAGCTCCAACATACAGTAAGAACAACACTTCCGCTCATGGTTTCCTCCTGATTTCTTGCTGCTCTGAGCTCTGCTTGCATGAGATCTGTATCTTTTCCACTCAAAACTACCTGAGCAGGCCCCTCTCTGTGTGGTACAAAGCTCTATTTCCAACACCTTCTGTTGCACAAGACATATTGTACCTTCAGCCGAGCGTGTTGTCAGAGCAGGGAGATGTGATTCCTCCTCCTCCACTCCTTCTTTTTCCCTGTCTTTCCTCTGTCTTCTCCTCTATCTGGTTCAATTAGGAGCACTTCTTCATCCTGACCCCATTGTGTTGTGGCAGTGTCACTATTCAATCTCTCCTCCTCGCTCCCTCTCCAACTTGCTCTCCTCCTCCTATCCCTCCCTAACCCCCTTTTTCTTGTTTACACTCAGTCCGTTGGCCTTTTTGTTATCCTCCTAATCCTTCGCTCCTCTCACCCCTATCTCGATTCAAGTGAGGGTGAAAAAAAAGCTTTTTCTCTCTCTTCTGCTCTCTCCTTCTTCTTGAAAGCTGCCTTTTTAATACTGTCCTCTGGAGTCCATGGATTCTGCTGCTGGATTCCTTTCGAATGTAGCATCAATGTGCAGAAACACACACTCCAAGGCTTATCTTTCTCTGGGTTTGATCCACTCTGAAAATATTCACATGTTGTAGCGGCTCGGGGTTCAATGTTCTAATCTGTACATGAGAGGCTAAAACACATCCATGAAATGCAAATGAGAGCCATATTTCCAGTTATTAATGTGTGTTTTTCTCGATAAAGTCACAAAATGTGGCAGCTGTCAATGTAAATTTCCCACCTTCTCCATGTTGTGTGAGGTATATTTCAGGTATCTGGTGTTTTAACCACTTCGACTGAATTTACTGAGCTCCCGGGACGATAAACAGCGAGTTCCTTCTCATGACTGGTGCTTATTAAAGGCATAAACAATCCGAAAAATCGACAATAACTCTAAGGCCGGCGATTTGAGTTTACAGCACGAAATAAAAACTACGAGGAGCAAAGTGGATTTACACCCTCGCGATGGAATTACTGCACATAAAGCGGAAACAATATTAGTTTTCCTGGAAATTCTTCTTTAGAGGAGCTAATGCGAGCGTGCTCAATTTCTAGACTCTAGCTCTGTAGGATTCCTCTAATAAATGCTAATGAGATTCCACCTTTGGTTTACGAGGCAGAAGTTGATTTTGGTAAAGTGCAGCTTGGAGGCATGAAGACGTGAACCCTCCGGACCAGTCAGTCGGCTCGGCGTTAACCTTGGTGAAAAATGTGCACTTTAGGAATCTATCAGCTGATTTATGATTTTGTTCCAGAGTTGTTTTTTTTCTCTGCAGAGCAGAGCAGTTGTGGAAGCAGCGTAACCTTTAACCCGAGTAACTGCAGAGCCCAGCAGTCTCTCTTTTCTGTCTCTGCACGTTCGCTGCCAATACTGTTTTCATCCCGGTGGTGGAATATTCTCAGCCCCTGCAGTGTGTGTGTCTTTTATAAAAGACTGTGGTTAATTAAAGAACACTCTGCATCTCAGTGGACCTGCCTCATCCCTGATCTTCCCATCTCTCTCGCTCTCTCTTTCTTCCTCTTCCTGGCTGCACACAGTGACAGTGCATGAGAACTTTTTCAATTCAGCCTACTTTGAGCGAATTAGGAGACAAAGGATGAGGCAGAATAACCTGTCTAATCTACCCTTTCACCGCCGCAGATCCTGCTCTCAACATCTAGTGCCAGGTAGCCGTCGGCGCTCGCTCGGCACTCCCTGGAGTTTCTCCCCAACTTGCGGTGCAGCGTGAAGGTTTAGCAGGCCAGTAATAAGCTGTAGTACGGCTGTCAGTTTGAGTGGTAAACACATTGTAAAGCCCCGGGACCCTGCAGTTCCTCAACCGGCTCCTGACCCCCCGAGCCACTCATCAACCACGAGAGACAGGCCGGAGACTGTTAGGGAGGATTAACAGCTCCACACACACACACACACACACTCATGCTCGGGGTTGGTGCGCCAAGCTAGCATGTTCGCTAATATTCACAAATCCATGTGCAGCTTTTCCAACTTCTTGTGGAAGACGCATGGTTTCCTCGGTTGGCACATCAGTCGCTTGTCACTGCTCTCCCAGGGCGTGAGCGTGCACGTGGTGGTGTGTGTTTTAGTGCCCGTTACAGATGTCCCTGCTCATCCATGGGACCGAAACAAAACCAGATATATATGCAGTCAATATGCAGATCGACTGCCCTACAAAATCACCTCAGTCATTCTAGACTCATTCGTTCTTTGCATGTAGAGTCTTTGTAGTAATGCGGTGAAAATTCCTGTATTTTTTTTAGTACATATCACAGAAAAGCGACATCATTTTTGCAAAAAGAAAGCAGTTGCATGGAAATATTTGAGGTTCTCTGGCTGCAGTGTGGTGAAAGGTCTTGTATGTGTGTATTTGTCGCAGAAAAACTACACACTGCACCGTCATTTTTTCCCAACATGCAGCAGTGAGATGAAGCAGCAACACAGACTCAGTCATAATCAGCCCTTATTGAGACACAGTGATCAGACTGTTGTTGGCTTAGATCTGGTTATTTTTCCCCAACCAAACCGTCCATTTTTACTGTTTCCGACTGATAAAATGTGTAATTTTTGCAATTGGTTTTAAAGATAACTCCCCTTTCAAATGCACTGGTTGGGTTTTGGGGTGCAGAGGATTAAGGATTCCTGGATACACTCAGTTTTTGTTTTAGAACTTTATTCATAAAGACATATTTGTCCATGTGTGTACATCACAATGAGCAAAGAACAGGAAAGAAACACTGAAAAGGAAGGTTTGGTTGCAAAAAGAAAGCAGTTGCATGGAAATATTTCAGCTTCAGGTTCTCTGCAGGGTCTTGCAGTTGTTGCACGAGGGAATGCAACTTATTCATCTGTTAGTGAGGATTAGCTACTCCACACATACTCATACGTGCTCAGGGCTAGTATGTCCGCTAATATTCACAAATCCATGTGCAGCTTTTCCAACTTCTTGTGGAAGACGCATGGTTTCCTCGGTTGGCACATCAGTCGCTTGTCACTGCTCTCCCAGGGCGTGAGCGTGCACGTGGTGGTGTGTGTTTTAGTGCCCGTTACAGATGTCCCTGCTCGTCCATGGGTGACCGAAACAAAAACAGATCCATCAGTCCGTTAAATCGCACATTATCTTCCGCCACCTGGCAATTAACCACCGCTGCGAGCGTGTGCGCAGGCCGTACACGTGTGTGTGTGTGTGTGATTTAATAACGCAGCAGTTAGCCCATTTGCATAATAGATAACTGGCGATATCTCTTAATTTATCGGTTGTGTGAATAAACAAACACTTGACACTGTTTGCGTGATGCGACACCGTCACCCCCGTGCCGCCGGGACGAGAAGGAAAAAAAACGGCTGTCGCAAGCAGATTTTGGCTCTTCACATAGATGCATGTGTGAGGTAATCGATGCCGAGGTGGAACTTGTTTTATATTCATACGGGCTCGTCAGAGTGCACCGAGACACGTCACGCAAGGCGGGAGAGAAATAATGCAGGAATATGAGAGGAGGGGGGGAGGGCTGCTGTTGGATTTGGTGTTGAATTCTAATGGGGAGGAGGGTCATCGTAACGACGGCGATGATCCGCTCGGAGTTCCTGCACCGGCCCGGTTCATGTGGAGGAAGCAGACGAGAGGATTAAACAAGCCAATCAGCAACTCCTCTGACAGCAGCACAAAGCTATCTGTCTCCCAGCCCCACTTAGGACAACATATTTACATTTATGAGTATCTGCACACAGAAGTCAGCCGCCACCACCAGAGCTGCACGACTTTTAGTTTCAGCACCACGATGTAAAGGACGGCAAATAACTCTTCTGCTGCTTGAGACAAAAAAGAAAGCTCGCACTGTTCTCATTTTCCATGACGAGTCTGTCAGATAGAGCAGGAGTGTCAAACTCATTTTAGTTCAGGGGCCACATTCAGCCCAATCTGATCTCAAGAGGGCCAGACCAGTAAAAAAGTGATTTTGATCAACCGCATGATTTTTGTCTTGGATCTGGTTATTCTTCCCAAAGAAACCATCTGTTTTTACCATTTCCGGCTCTGACAAAATGTGTAATTTTTGCAATTTTTTAAAAGGTAGCATGACTTTCAAACGTGCTGATGGGTTTTTGGGGTTCAGAGGATTAAGGATTCTTGGATACCCTCAGTTTTTTACTTTAGAACTTTATTTAAACATCACAAGTTTGTCCACGTGTGCACAGCAAAATGAGGGAGGAACAGGAAAGACACACTGGAAAGGAAGGTTTGGCTGCAAAAAGAAAGCAGTTGCATGGAAATGTTTCATCTTCAGGTTCTCTGGCTGCAGTGTGGGGAAAGTTCTTGTGTTTTTTCCAATATATATTGCAGAAAAGCTACATATCACACTGTCATTTTTTCCCAGCATGCAGCAGTGTGATGCAGCAACACAGACTCAGTGATAATCAGCCCTTATTGAGACACAGTGATCAGACTGTCGTTGGCTTAAATCTGGTTATTGTTCCCATCGAAACCGTCCATTTTTACCGTTTCCAGCGCTGCTAAAATGTGTCGTTTTTGAGATTTTTTGAAAAGATAACTTGTTTTTCAAACGTGCTGATGGGTTTGGAGTTCAGAGGATGAAGGATTGTGGATACAGTCCGTTTTTTCTTTTAGAACATCACTTAAAAGACAGTTTGTTGACATGCAGGCTCCACATGTGCACAGCAATATGAGTGAGGAACAGGAGAAAAACACTAAAAAGGAAGGTTTAGTTGCAAAAAGAAAACGGTTGCATGGAAATATTTCATCTTCAGGTTCTCTGATTGCAGGGTCTTGCAGTTGTTGCCACTAGTTGTTTGGTTTGACCATTTAAATCAGTAGGATGAAGGCTCCAAATGCAGTTTTTGATGCATTTTTCAAGATTATTTTTTCTTTCTATGTGGACTGATTCCCTACAAAGTCACCTGAGTCATTCGTTTTTTTGCAAATAGAGATTTTGTAGTAATGTGGTAAAAATTCCTGTATTTTTACAGAATATATCGCAGAAAAACTACCTAATTTTTGCAAGATGAAAGCAGTTGCATGGAAGTATTTTAGCTTCAGGTTCTCTGGCTGCAGTGTGGTGAAAGTTCTTGTATTTTTCTCAGAAAAACTACATATTGCACCGTCATTTTTTCCCAACATGCAGCAGTGTGATGCAGCAGAAACACAGGCTCAGTGATAATCAGCCCTTATTGAGACACAGTGATCAGACTCAGATCTGGTTATTTTTCCCACTGAAACCGTCCATTTTTACCGTTTCCGGCTCTGAAAAAATGTGTAATTTTTGCAAAAAGAAAGCATTTGCAAGGAAATATTTCAGCTTCATGGTCTTTTGCTGCAGTGTGGTGAAAGTTCTTGTATATTTTTCAATATATATCGCAGAAAAACTACATATCGCTGTGTCATTTTTTCCCAACATGCAGCAGTGGTGCAGCAGCTCCGGCTCAGTGATAATCAGCTCTTATTGAGACACAGTGATCAGACTGTTCATTAGTAACGAATAATAAGGCCACATGGCGTACGGCTGAATGGATTCTGGTTGGCGGCTGTGAAACTGTGTATGTGTGGCGTCATTAATTAAAAGCAATAGGGAACACCTGTGTGATGGATGAGTGCTGTTTGCATAATAAGATCCGGCTCTCCTCTTTCTTTCTCGCCCCATCTGTGGGAGTAAATAATTTTTTTCTCCGATCGGACAGGTATTGTCTGGTAGGTGCAGGAAGGAGGAGGAAATAGATTATTTTCTCCTTCTTTCTCTATCTTCGGGGATGAGCTAGATTCCAGGCTGCCACCTCTTCCCTTCATCCTCCCATCGCCCGGTGGGGAAGAACTCTCGGGGAGCTGGTATTTTGGGAGCTGTGCACTTTTTAATGTGAGTCTTGAGAGACTCTTTCTCTGTCAAATTAAGCCGGACTAAATTTGCTCGAAAATATGTTGCTTTGAGGTGTCTTTTTCCTTCACCTCACCTCACCCACACTTTCTTTTCTCTTCCTCTTGTGCACTTTCCTGGCCACGTCTCGAAAACGCACATTGATCTTGAGAGAAAGTATCGAGCCCACCCTTCTTTTTTTTTTTCTTTGTTGCATCTCGATTGGCTCTTTCATTTCCTCAAACGCCGCCTCGCTTACATGATCGACTAATCGGAAGCGTCGCTGTGAAAATGGAGCATTGATGTCGATGCTTGGCAGCTGTAATGGTCTGTGGGTTTTTGGGGGGGGGGGATTTTACAGATGTAATACTGCTAAGACCAAACTTATATTGGAGTCAGTGTGGAGTCGAGCAATTTTGATCAAGCCTGACACCATGTGAAGGTCTTAGAGGTATAAATGCCCGGCCGACGATTGCTATTGATTTGGGTGACTGCTGATGCCATGCTGGTGGCTCACACATGCTTCTGAGGCCCAATTCATCAAACCTTTCAGGCTCCCCGTTGGAAAAAGTGCCCCTGAAATGTCGACAAATAAAGACTCCTCCGTTTCAGGACAGACTCATTAACTCGGCTGTCTTTTTACAGTAAGCTGATGCAGGGAAACGTAAAATGAAATGCAGAAAATAGCATCACTGCCAGTGCTTCCGACCGGTTGAGGGTTTATTTTTGGTAGTCGACCTCAGGGGAGGTGGAGGTGTAGCGTGGTGGGCTGCAGCGACTTCACAAGCTGAGAGAGCTGCACATGAATGCAGTAGATGTCGAAATATTAAAGACAACAATACATGCGTTTGATCAGAAATGCACAGGAGTCGACTGCTTTTCTCTCTATATCAGAACTCCTCACAGTCTGGACACGTTATTGTGTGTCATTTGGACCAAACATCGAGGATAATGCATGCACAAGCAATACGTGTTGTTCGTGTCTTATGGATTTACCTGGAATGTGTCTCCCAGACCATCGATTCATGCACTTCATCATACCGGACAAATCCCAGAAAAAAACCACATCATTTGCACTTAATCTGCTTTTTCATCATGTCTGATGTCAGGAACAATGAAGTTCAGTCGGTGTGGTTGCATGAACTTGTGCTGCTTTGCTTTTAGAGAAGCATGAACAGGCACGTTTGGATGCTGAAGAAAATCGGTCACGAAAATTTGAATTATTGAACCCTGTCAGTGTCTTTGAATGCATTTTCATTCACTGGTTTATGGGCGATTTTTGTCACATTTTTCCCCACTGTGGGTTCATTTTTCACTGCAGTATAAAGTCCTGCACCTCTATGGAAACAACACAACCCTGACTAGAAGTAGAGAGAACTCAGACATGTCTTCTGAGCAGTATCATCATCAAAAAGGGCAAGACGAAAGTCAAATTCGTTTGATTATTTATTCTTTAAAAAAACTGATGAGTAAAACGTGGAATCTGTATGTAAAATATTAAGTACCATAAGTGTCCACAGGTGTTATTAATTTTGGAAATAATAGCTCTACATTAAAACTTCATTTTTAATTTGTTTCCTTATCTTTTTTCCGTCTCCTGTCTTTTCTGTGTAAATGCTGCCTGCAGTTCAACCCATTTCAGATGGGACTTAATTTTAATTCCTTAATTTTTGTCAAGTGACTGTTGATGGCAGCTGATTAACTCATGTCTTGTCAGTTGTGCCGATAAACACAGAATTTTTATTTTTTTACGGAATGTGGTTAATAGAAATGGTTTATTTCTTAGCAGATTATTAAAAAAGACATTTAGAATAAAGTGCTTTTCATTAAAGATCAGGATTCTGCCCTTAGATTTGGTTCAGTTTATTGAAAAGAATGGAAAAATTGGACAATTCCTTCTTTTACAGTTTCTGGCTGTGATAAATGGAGAAATTATTACAATTTCTCGAAGATAAAGTGCTTTTGGCACCATCCGGTTGACGCAAACGATTGAAATCTTTTTAAAAAGACACTTAGAATGAAGCGCTTTGATAAAACAGCATGACTTACGGCTTCGATCTGGTTGTTTTTCCCCAACAAAACCGAGAATCACAAACTATCGATTCAAGGACTGTTGGAAAGTTGAGAATCCAACAATTCTTCTTGCTCCCACAGTTTCTTGTCAATCAATAAATGGTGCAAACCTAAAAAACAACATAACCTACTGGTGGGTTTTGGAGGATTAAGAAGCTGGAATGTGAAAACTTAGACTTTGTTTGCTTAAAAAAATGACTCGATTAGTCACTTATCCAATCAGTTGACACATTTATTTAGTAATTAAATTGCGGCAGCTCTCATGTGGATGCATGCTTCTCGCTGCATTTGCCACCTGCTGGGATCTTCTAACGGTTTCGAGCGGCTCTGCAGAAAACAGGATGACTCTCCTCGGCTGTAATTGCTGAGAAAATGTTTTTTTGTCATCTCTGTGTCTGGAAAGATGAACAAATATGCATCACTGTGAGACTTTCAGGCCATTTAGGACTGATGTCTGGATCAGCGACGCCTGATTAATCAGACTCCAGCTTGCGTCCGAGTTTCCTTCTCTGCGTTTCTTTTTCCACCTGCTTCCAGCCACATGCCAGCGGTTACAGTGGACAGTCTAAATTACCCAAAGGTGTGACTGAGAGAGTGACTGATTGCTTCTCTCGCTGTTCTCGGTGTTCGGGTCGCTGTATCCTCTCTGAGAAGTGCTGTCTGGACACTCTGAGCGTGATTAAAAGCGCCGCTCAGGTTTTCCGACAAGGTGGGCCCCACGTCGCCCAATTACTGGAACCTTCGCCAAACCGGCAGCCAGACGGCGACACCTGGGTCCCGTCCAGGTGTGCACAGGTGTGGAAAATGGGCCGAGCTGGAGGTGCGGTTGTTTCCCTGCGTGTTCGGGCCTCCGTCGCTGGCCGTGGCCGGCGTTCAGGTAGCAGAGGAAATGCTTTCAGGCTGCAGCCAAAGATGGGATCTGAAAAAGAGCCAGAGTCAGATGTGAGTCGATAGACAGCAGCGCCGTTTATCCGCACCTAATGTTTCCGAATCACTCGGCTCTGCAAGACTCCTAATACAAGGAAAATAAATCGTACCGAAGACTCTTTACTTTCTCCTTCCCCTCCCATGTCGTCTGGCTTCTCTCACCTCTGTGCAGAGCTGCAATGATCGGCAAAGAGACGATAATCGATTTGTTTGGTTTCTTCGTCTACAGAATGTTTCTGAGCAGCATTTTCAGCAGATGTGTCCTCATTGGAGTGGAAAATCCTAAACATTGTGTAAAGGAGCCGAAATGATTGATTAATTGAGCGATTAATCGTCAACTGCAAATTAATCATTGGGAATTTTGATAATCGATTAATAAGTTTGAGTAAAGTTCTTTTAAGATTTCAGCTTCTTAAATGTGAATATTTTATGGCTTCTTTGCTTCTCTATGGCAGTAAACTGAACATCTTTGGGTTGTGGATGAAACACCACATTTTAGAAACACAGATCGACATTTTTCAGAATTTTCTGACATTTTGTAGACCAATCGACCAACGACTAATCGATTAATCTTGATTAATCGATTAGTTTGGTTATTGTATCTACAGAAGGCAGATAACTATAAGGTTCTTGCACATGTTAAATGTCTATAAACAAATGTTTATTTTTATCTCAGAGTGGCTCTGGTGTTTTAATTAGGGGTCAGCTGATGGTTATTTAGTCCAGATATTGATACCAATTATTAGTAATTAAGGAGATCGATGAGCTGAGATACAGTCACAGCTAAACTGACAGTTTAGTTGTCAAAATTTAGAATAACACAAACTCTAATGTACATCACTTTCACACTTTATTCTGTTTTCTTTGATGGATTTTAGATGTGGATCAACACTAATTTCGAAGGATTTTGGTTTGTTGAGTTGAACCAGAATGTTGTTGGGTTCTTTTTTCATTTTCCAGAGAAGAATTTGATCAGAATCCAAAGTTTTGGCAAGTTTGATGAGGGATAACTGGAAATGAGTCAGCCGGTGGCGTACGTGATATTTACTTGGTATGAAATTGTATAAAAGATCAGAAAATTCAGCCTGTCACAGTGATTCTGCAGATTAACTTTTGGTTTATACTAAAAAGAAGGCTAAAGTGCTGGAAAGATCAAAAGTGCAACGTGAAGTCAGATAAATGAAAACAAACTTGACAAAAAAGTCCTTTTCCATGACCCATCTACAGGAAGAAGTCTGATAGAAAATAATATACTCAGAGATATGGTTTTTGTGTAGTTTTTTCGTTATCACATGTATTTTATGTATCGCAGAAAAGCAAAATGTCGTCGGAATATGTCAGTTTTTCTGAATATTGTGTAGTTTGTGCACTTACAGAAGTACAATACCAGTATTTAACCCAATAATTTTTCCTCTCCATGCGAGTTAAACTGTTTTTGATCTGCATTTATGCTTTGAAATGTTACTTTGGTTCCACTTTGTTTAAGAACAAGACAAAATCTGATGGAACGTGTCCGGCGATTCCAACAAAATTAAGCATAAATACTAACCATTACTATAACACCAAGTTTGATTTATGTATTTTACAGCAGACAAAATGAGGCTGTTGCTGTTTTATTGGAAATTTTAAACATTTTGTGATCTGCAGAGCTAAAATAAAAGCACGACAGAAAATTCATCAGCAAGTTTGATGATTAAAGTCATTTATTTAGCACAAATCCCAATCGCCTGATCCCAGCCTCTTAAATGTGTGTTTTTTTTTAATATTTTGCGTCTTTGTCAAGTGAATTTTCGAGTTTTTGAGTGACCAGTAGCGTGATGATGCTACTGTAGGGTCACTGTTTCTATAATATTAAAGAAACCAAACATTATTGGTAGATCAGTCAATAAGAATCAAGAGTCTGTTAATTATTGGGCTGCTAATGTGACAATTGAATAATCTTTTTTGGGTTACATTTAAAGAAAATGTGGTAGATTTATTGCTTTTCGACTCAGTCTTTCTCACTATTGTATGGCATTTAACAGGCGACACGATGTAGATGATGAAAATATTTCATACGTGCAGCGACACGGACACCAAAGCGCCCAAACAGATTCATCATACATGAATTTTCCTGCTGCTGGTTCTCAGATGTGACAGCTGTGGTTGGCTGCCTGGTTTCCAGCGACACATCGGTGTTGCCATGAGGAGCAGGGAGGCTTGTTGCTGCTGCCTCCCTCTCCGGCCTGGCTGGGACTGATTAAAACCTTCTGCTGAAACAAGGTCATAATTCACTTAGCCATTTCCCAATTTCCGCATAATTACCCTCCCGCTTCACCAGCGCGCACACGCATTTGCGCCGAACGCTCCGGCACAAACACATTTCCTCTCTGATTTGTGTCATTACCGAGCGGAGAGTGGTTAAAAGGTTTCCGAGTTGGCCTCTTAGTGACAGCTTAAATGGATAAAACCTCAATTAAAGACTGTGTGCCTCTCCGCCGCGCTCTCTCTGTGGATGGAATAAGCATAATTCTGGGTCCTCTGCAGTTCGCTTTGGGGTTTTTTATTTTTTTTTGCTCTTTCTGGATGCCAAACCTGCTCACAACTCAGACATGATGTTGTTTATATCCTGATGAACTGATAATCGAGGACATGATAGTTTTTGCAAAAAATATGGCCATGTTTTCATGTTCGAAACTGTATCGTAGCAACATAGAGGGTTCCTAACTGTTATGTCGGTGGAGTTTATTAACCCTCCTGTTGTCTTCATTTACAGGCACCAAAAATTATTGTTTCCTTGTCTGAAATAAATCCAAAAATTCACCAAAAAAAATCCCCAAATTTCTTAAAATTTGCAAAACCTTCAGGAAGAAAATTCCAATAAAAAGTTTCCTGTAAATTAAAACAAAAAAAAAACAAATTTGGCGAAAAAATTCTTGTAAATATTTTGAAAAAATTAGTAAAAATCTTAAAAATATCTAAAGTGATTCCATATATATCAGTAAAACTTCTAATATTTTCTTTATGAACATTCACAAAAAATCAACCAAAATCCAGCAAATTTCGCTAGATTTTGGTTGATTTTTTTGTGAATGTTCTTAAGAAACATTTCTTTTAAGGTTTCTTTTATTCCACCAAACAATGTTCAAAAATTTCCCAAAAATGTTGAATATATTTTTTTTCCACACTTTCAAACTTTCAAACAAGATGACGAAAACGAAATGAAAAATGAGCAATAATCTTCCCAAAAATCCTAAAAATATCTAAAGTGATTACATATATATATATCAGTAAAACTTCTAATATTTTCTTTAAGAACGTTCACAAAAAAAATCAACCAAAATCCAGCGAATTTCGCTGGATTTTGGTTGATTTTTAAATTAATTGATTAATTAATTTTTTAAAACATTTTTCCCACCAAAAAGCGTTCACTGTGAAAATCAATATTTTCCACATTTTCAAACTTTAAAACGGCTCAATTTGACCCGCAGGACGACAGGAGGGTTAACGCTAGGCGGCTCCGCTCCGCTCTGCTCTGCTGTGATGGGCCTCGGCATATGGCCTCAGACTTGCCGCTACGCTGCTATCATTAGCCACGTCACAAACGCACCATATGAGCATCTGTGGACGTGTGTGCGGGAGCTGACAGTCGTTATTAGTCCCACCAGCCGCCGCTGCCGCCTCCTCCAAGCCCCAAGAGCTCCGGAGTCGACATCATAGTGAATCCTTGCGCACACGTCTGAGCATAAAGGCTTTGAAACAGCCTGTAAACATCACAGCCTCGTTATTAGCACCTGATTACACTGCTGGAGCTGAATAATGTTAATATCAACAACAACATCCGGTCGGTGTGTGTCCCGGTGTGTGTGTTTTCGCCTGCAGCCGGTGCGATTTGTCCTCTGTGGACAATTTGCTCAAATTTAACACATGGGTGGGAAAGATAAATTCTTGTTTTGCCCCGTATTTTGGCGTCGAATCCGCAGATAACGAGGGACGACGGCCATTCGGTAATTTGGCTGTCAGAGGAAAAGGGGAAGAAAAGAGGTCGATTCGTCCGCCTCACGGGTCTGACCGTCGGAGCTGCCGGGTTTTTCTGAGGGTGTCTCATTAGGATGTGAGTCCGACTGTCCTCAGAAAACCTGCTCAGTGTCGCGGCACTGTTTAACTTCCCCACGTCCTCCCTGGGCCTGTGCATTAGTCATACAGACACCGTCCCGGGATAACCTGCACGACTGAGCGCTCACCTTGAAGGCTGCAGCGGGGGAAACCAGTTCTGGAAGCACAGCTGCACCATATTGGTAGTTCTCCTGCAATTTGTGTTGGAAAAAATGCAAGAATTTTCACTGCGTTTGGATCCCTTCTTGCACTGTGTGAGAGCAGTGGAAGATTTGGGACGCATTTTGCACTCTGAGTTATGTGCTGCTGATTCAAACAGTCAAACTAATTAGTCGTGTTTCCTCGCGTGGCGACAGAAAGCCTGTTTTCGGTTTGGAAATATATGCTTTTCTGGAACCGAATCTCGACTGTCAGTGTTTCTGGCCTGTTTTTCTGTGCACGTGTGGAGACCGCGTGCCAGCTTTGTCTTTGTAAATCAAGTGTTTCGCCCTTAAATCTCAGTAAACGATGCTTTCTTTTTGTATCGAACGGCAGAAAACAGTTGCAGCATGCTGTGTCAGTGTTAATTTGACTGTAAACCGAACACAATGGTCCCACATCTATCGCGACAGTTAAGTTCCAACCCCCTGGAAGCAGCGACCTCATATTTATTTTGTTATTTATGTATATATTTTAAGGCTTTATAAACCCTCCCCACACTCTTATAAACACTTCCTGTGCTATTAACCCTTGTGTCATCCTGCAGGTCAAAATAACCCGTTTTAAAGTTTGAAAATGTGGAATAAAAATATATTTTCACAGTGAAACTTCTGATATCCACATTTTCAACATTTGTGGGAAATTTTTGAACATTTTTTGGTAAAAATGTTTAAAAATGTTTCTTAAGAACATTCACATTAAAAAAAAAAAATTTCTGTTTTTTTTTTATTTTTTGTGAATGTAAAATATTAGAAGTTTTACTGATATATATATGTAATCATTTTAGATATTTTTAGGATTTTTTGGAAGATTTTTACTAATTTTTTGAAAATATTTACAAGAATTTTCTTGCCAAATTTGGGGGATTTTTTAAAAGTAAGAAAACTTTCAAGGGAAACTTTTACAAAATTATGGGAATTTTCTTCCTGAAGGTTTTGCAAATTTTCCAAAATTTGGGGAATTTTTTTGCTGAATTTTTGGATTTTTTTCAGACAAAGAAACAATATTTTTTGGTGCCTGTAAGTGAAGACAACAGGAGGGTTAAACACTTTCTACACTGTTAAACCTACGTCATTTTAACAACACGTAAAATATAATATATAATATAATACATGGTTACTCAACAGTGAATATACTACAACTTGAATGATGAAGATGATGATGATGATGAGTTAGCTGTGCAGCACTAATGATGAAGAGATGAATGTATGGCACAGCCAAGAAGAACATGACAGCTCTTCTGAAGGCGCCTCTTCATCAGGTGGTGCTGTATCTTCACCCTCATCCGTAACTTCTGTTTTTGCTAAAGGTGTAGGCGTAACTGGGGCCTTTTCCAAGCAGGGAACATAGTTTCGGGGAGTTGGTGGCGCTGCTTTTTCTTCTCGGGGAGACTGATGCTACGGTCGCTGAGCCAATCAGTGCCTAGCGATTTTAATTTCTTCTAATATCCATCCATCCATTATCTATTCACTGCTTAAACAGGTCACCAGTCTGTCACAGGGCTACATATACAGACAAACAATCACACTCATCATCACACCTACGGACAATTTAGAATAATCAGTTAACCTCAGCATGTTTCTGGACTGTGGGAGGAAGCTGGAGAACCAGGGATCTTCTGCTGCAAGGTGAAAATGCTAACCACCACGCCACTGTGCAGCCCCCTCTTTTATGTTTTCATTATTATTTTTAACATTTTATTTGTAGTGTTTTCGTTTTTTTAGGCCAGAAAAAAGGCCTATTTTACTGCAAAAATTATTGAAATAAATATTAAAAAATACCTATACACCACAAAATCCCACAAAACAAAATTAGATATATACAATTTAAAAATCCGTGATACAGTGAGACCGCGATATGGTGAGGGACGATTGTATTGTGCAGCTGTAGTCGAACTGAATTGATGTTTCTTGCAGAGAAATGTGTCGACTGGTTGCATTTGCACAAAACAAAGCTGCAATGCAAACGTGTGCACGCTGCTGCAGCCGACGTACGTTTGCTGGTCTGATCTTTGCCCTGCTACGTTCCTGCCTTCGGTTCTCGTGTTTGCTCCTGTGTGACTGAAGGCTTTCTTGTTCATGCATGAATAGCTGCTCTGCTTGCTGCTGGTCTGCTGGATCGATGGCGTCCTCCAGTCACTGGATGTTCCTCTGAGCGTCTGTTAGCTCAGCCTCTTGGCAGCTCTTCCGCTTCTTCTTCGTTGTCCTCCTCTGCATCGGCGAGCCGCTCTCCAGTCTCTCTTCAGATCAGACAATGAGCTCTCGGTGCATTTTCACTGCGTTACGAGGAATTCCTGTTGTCGTGTCGTGTTGTCGTGCCGTCTGCCAGTAAGACGCTGCAGCTTCTCAGTGGCTTTTCAGAGATTTGTGTGATTTTTGTGCTGAAATAGTCGGTCAGGGAATCATCAGTGCTCATTGGTGGACGCTCCTGCAAAAAAATGAGTCAAATTCGAAAATTGCAGCATCTTCAGTTTAGGATAGAATGTTATGCATCCAGGATTTTCCAAATTTATGCCATCGTCCTTGTGTGATGCTTTTCATGGCGTGTCGTGCATTAATGCTCCGTCACGTTTTAAATCTTCAGCTGAATGTTGAAGTGACTCTTGACTTTAAAGACGTCAAATCGCAGGATCTGTCAGAAAAATCGCAGTCAGGTATTTTCTACAAGTCTTTCAAGCTTCTCTAATGTCTAAAGTATAATAAAATACAAATCTAGTTGTCTATAAGGATGTGCTGTTTTATGTCAAAATGTTGAATTGAAAGATAAACACAGTCCACAGTGTATATAGTCTGTTAAGGTGTATTTTAGAGGTTAATGGTGTATTTTACAGACATTTTAAAAAGTTTTTAGGTGTTTTTATGATGTAAAGGTGCATTTTCTGGTGTTAACACATATTTACAGGCATATGTTATCGTGTTAATGTATATTTTATAGTGTAATGGTGTATTTTACAGGCATTTTGAAAAATTTAGGTGTGTTTTACTATGTTAAGGTGTATTTTATGGTATTAAGACATAATTACAGACATATTTTATGGTGTTACGGTGTTTTTTATATGGTGTTGGAAAATGGTGAAAAATGTGGATCAGTGTTTCCCAAAGATGTTTGTTTTGTCCAAATATATTCAGTTTTCTGTCACAGAGGAGGAAAAAGGAGAAAATATTCATGTATAAGACAGTTTCTCTTAAAAGAGAATCACTCAAGCCGACTAATCCATTATCAGAAAGCACTAATCGTTGCAGCTCTCTTAGCGTTTTTCCAGTTCAGTGAGGACACATCTGTTGATATTTATTCCTAGTGAGGAGGAACTTTCAGCAGAAAAAAGCCTTCTTTAGTTCTAACAACCAAACAAGAAAGTCTGTTTCTGCAGGAATCCACTGAATAGAACAGTTACTCAATAAAATCCAATACTTCCTGGACAAATTTCTATTGACCTGCTGCTGTATGTTTGTTCGTCCTGCACATTTTTCCTTGGATTTGACCTCCATATTTTACAGATGTATTTTAACGTTGAGACATATTTTATAGAGTTAAGGTGTATTTTATAGCGTTGAGACATATTTTTATAGTTTTAAGACGCATTTTTATAGTGGTAAAATGTCTTTTAAAGAAGTGTTTTATAGAGTCAAGACATATTTTAGAATGTTGAGATACATTTTATAGTATTCACACGTTATAGTCTGTTCAGATGTATTTTATAGTGCAGTGGTGTATATTACAGACATTTGTAAGTGTTTTTAGGTTTATTTTACGATGTTAACGTATTTTATGGTATTAAGGTGTATTTCATGGTGTTAAGACATATTTACAGACGTGGTTTATGGTGTTAAGATGTATTTTATAGTGTTAAGATGTATTTTACAGATGTTTTTTAAAGGTTTTAGGTTTATTTTATGGTGTCAAGGTGTTTTTTCAGACATATTTTATAGTGTTGACACGCATTTTATCGTGTTAAGACGTATGTCATAGTATTCACACGTATTTTATAGTCTGTTAAGATGTATTTTATAGTGTAATGGTGTATTTTACAGAAATTTTGAAAGGTTTTTAGGTGTATTTTCCGATTTTAAGGTGTATTTTTTGGTGTTAAGACATATTTACAGACGTATTTTATGGTGTTAAGGTGTATTTTATAGTGTTAAGATGTATTTTACAGACATATTTCAAAGGTTTTAGGTGTATTTTATAGTGCTGAGGTGTTTTTTATCGTGTTGAAATGTATTTTTATAGTGTTAAAATGTATTTTAAAGAAGATAAAATCCGATACTTCCTTACAGCGGTGTCACTCCGATTTGCAACATCGCCTACAATGAAAATTGACACATTTCCATCCAGTCGCTGCTGTATGTTGTCTGTTCGTCCACGAATGCCCCCATGGATTTGACCTCGGAGGGCAATTTAGTTCTGTTTTTTATGCATTTAGATGAGGTGCAGCTGCCTCTTTGCGCATCCTGAGTTTTTTTGTCGGCGTAGGGGGATCGGATGGCTGAGAGCTAGCAGCGCTAACACCCACGCTGTCTGTAGGCTCTGCTCCTACGCTGTAGTACGGCTGCATATGAATGAGTGTTTACTATCTCCTCTCAGCCAAGTTCCTCCGTCCTGTTTAATGAAAAGTCCTGAGCGGCGGCGGCGGCGGCGAGAGGTGGGATACATGCACCGTCTTTATTCCACTTGTGTGATGGGGATGGAGGGGATGGAGGGGATGGAGGGGGGGTTGTTGTAATGAATGTGCTGCAGTTAAAAAGAATTCTGTGTCACTTCCCAGGAGAGGGAGGAATAAAGGTGGTGGAGGGGGGAAGAGATGTTGCAAAATGGGATGTGTTGTGTTGATGGAGCAGAGTTCCAGAGACGTAAACTCTCCTCCCCATTCTGGTGTGTATTATATATATGTGAGCATCTGCATGTGGGGTGCAGAAAAAGAGAGAAAGGCTGCATGAGAAAGCACCAGAATACCACCCACACACTTCACCCACATGTATTACACCCATACATATGCATACTAGCTCCTCTCCTTCCATTTTTCCCCCCTTCAAGCGCACAATCTTTCACACACATGTGCAAGGGGAGGAAAAAAATCTCGTTTCACAGGGACAATCTCTGTCATTACCTCCCACAGATTCCTCAGGGGAGTACATTGTTATTTTCTACCAGGCCCTGATCAAATCAAAAATGGAGCACACTCTCCTCCACATACAGAAAAACTCACACGGCGTACAGTCCTGTTTGTTAAATTGTGATTGAATAAAGCGGAGCGCCGCCACCCGTCCGCCCACTCGCTGTTGTGAATCGTCCCCCCTGGAGGTGAGCGGTACGACGGCATGTGTTGCATCACGGCAGTTTCTGCAGCATCGGCTCAGATAATCAAAGTCTCCGGTGGAGAGGAGATGGGAGAGGGTGGTCAGGTTTACTCCAGCCGTGCTTGTTGCTCAGAAAACAACGGAGACTGTCCAGAATCGGTCGTTACACACTATTTAGTGCACCCAAAGTATCCCACAGTGCACCGTTCAAAGTTGATGGTCAGTAATGAAGAAGTATGTACCATCATGCATTGTGACGGAGGGGAATGCTAGAACTGAAGACCGGTGGCGTTTTCACAGATTTCTGCTGGATATTTTGTGGTGTCATTTTATAGAGATGTATTTTACAGTCGTATTTTAGTGTTAGACGTGTAGTGTAACACGTATTTTATAGGATTAAGGTGTATTTTATAGCATTGAGACACATTTTATAGTATTAAGATGTATTTTATAGTATGTGCACTGATTTTATAGTCTGTTAAGATGTATTTTATAGTGTAATGGTATATTTTACAGACATTTTTAAGATAAGATAAGATAAAGTTCTTTATTTCTCCCCACTCCAGGGGAAATTTACATTGTTACAGCAGTTTTATTTACAATATATACAAGGGTGGCAAAATTTTAACAGAAAAAATAAAAATAAAAATAAAGTTTAAAAGTGCAGAGATGTGCAGTGCAAGAATGTCTGTGCAAATTTTATGGTTTGGGGTGGTAATGATATAGTCCAGTTTATGTTAACATCAGCCAGTGATGCTGATGTTGTAAAGTCTTATAGCAGATGGGATGAAGGACCTGCGATAGGTGTAGGTGTAGGTGTATTTTATGATGTTAAGGTGTACTTTATGGAGTTAACACATATTTACAGATGTATTTTGTGGTATTAAGGTGTATTTTATAGTGTTTTAGATGTTTTTACAGACATATTTTATACTGTTGAGGCATATTTTATAGCGTTAAGATGTATTTTTATAGTGGTAAAATGTATTTAAAGTAGTATTTTACAATGTTAAGACAAATTTTATAGCTTATATTTTATTATGTTAATATGTATTTTATAGTGTAAAGGCGTATTTGACAGACATATTTTAAAGGATTTAGGTATATTTTATAGTGTCATGGTATATTTTATAGACATTTTTTAAAGTTTTTGGGTGTAACTTATAATGTTAAGGCATATTTTACGGTGTTAAAATGCAATTTACAGTGTTGAGATGTATTTCACAGAAATATTTTATAGTGTTATGATGTATTTTACAGGCATATTTTATGTAAGTTAGGTGTATTTTATAGTGTTATGATGTATTTTATGGCTTTAAGATGTTTTTCATAGTGTTAAGACATATTTACAGACATATTTTCTAGTATTAAGATGTATTTTACAGGCATATTTTATGGAAGTTAGGTGTATATTATAGTGTTAAGATGTTTTTAACAAACGTTTCATTTTTAGCAACATTTTATACTGTTGAGACATATTTTGTAGTGATAAGCTGTATGTTAGAGTATTAATATTTAGAATGTTAAGACTTATTTTATAGTGTTATGATGTATTATACAGCTTTGTGAAGTATTTTGTAGTATTAAGACATATTTTATGCTGTTAAGTATTTTATAATATAGACATATTTTGCAGTTTTAAGTCTCATTTTCTGTAGATCACATCTTAAAAACAACAGAACAATAACCTGCATTAATATGTCTAATGGAAGCAGAGTGACGTATCACAACACAAAAAAAGAGAAAAAGTTATTTCCATTCCTTATTTTTGGAAAATCTGCTGAGTATAGTATGAATATATCACAACCACAGCCGGCATCGATCTGATAGGTTTTAATTGAGTGACAGCAGTGATGTGAGTTAATTGCAGAGAGACTGCAGTAGTGAAAGCTCCATACGTAGTTCATTATAGTCAGAGATAGGAAGTAGAGAATGTGGATGATTTCGGACACAGCCAGAGAGCACAAGAAAGACCAGACAGAGGGAAAAAAATTGATGGAGGGCGAAGGGGAAGGAGGGAGGCCAGCGAAGAATGGAGAAAGGAGGGCCCTGCAGAACAGTGCTGCCAAAACCGAGGTCAATTGTGATGAAAATGGCCGTTCACATGACCACAATAGCGTCTGAGTGACAGCACTAAAGCAGCATGGACGGGCTTATCCTGATCACTCAGGGCCTTGACTGGGGAAATCACAATGCCCTGGAGATCTGTCCTTTCTGGGCTTGGAGGATCACAGAGCGCCCACGGTCCCAAGCTTTGGCCCTGAAACGTCCCTGACATTAGCATATCAATGCTTCCCCGGCTGCTCGGCCAAGGAGCAGGGCGGCTAGCGATAGTACCTCCCGGTTAGCATCGGCCTGCGCCTCCACAGCGGCCATTCAGCGGGGCGTCAATGCTAGCTCAATGCTCGGGGTGAATGGGAAGAAGTGTAAGCTCGCTCCTGCAGCGTCGAACCCACGTCTGCAGTGTGTTGCTTTATCTCGCCGCCCCACTCGCTCCGTTTCTCACATTTCAAGTTCTGCACATGTTCTCCAAGCTGAATGCTTTTTGAGACGCGTCCACGGCGGAGAGTAGTAAAGAAAAATTCCAAAAACTGGCGTCCGAAACTTGCTCTGTTCCGATCACAATTTCTGATTGGAAGCCTATTATTTTGCCAATTAGATTTTTGTTGAAGCAAACTTCTAGTCCAACATTTGCATTTGTTTCAGAAATTTGGCTTTCTTTTCTAATATAAGAAAGAAGCTTTTTGTTGGAAAATGTGTCTCCTTGAAGAAAATCATCTTTCTGAACTCTGAGAAGTTTCTAAGTGTTTTTCGCTGGCAGTTTTTCCTCACTGTTGGCTCATTTTTCACTGGAATATGAGGTCCTGCACCTTCTCATCCAACATTTGAGTTTGTTTCGGAAGCCTGGCTTTCTTTTCTCATATGAGAAAGAAGGTTTTTGCTGGAAAATGTGTCTCCTTAATCAAAATTAACTTCCTGAACTCAAAGCAGTTTCTGGACTTTTTTTAACAGGCATTTTTCCTCACTGTTGGCTCATTTTTCCACTGCAGTATAAAGTTCTGCACCTTCTCATCCAACATTTGAGTTTGTTTCAGAAGCCTGGCTTTCTTTTTTTAATATAAGAAAGAAGGTTTTCATTGGGAAATGTGTTTCCTCATAGAAAATGAACTTTCTGAACTCTGAACTCTAAGCAGTTTCTGAGTGTTTTCTGCTGGACATTTTTCTTCACTGTGGGTTCATTTTTCACTGCAATATAAAGTCCTGCACCTCTTTGGAAACAGCACAATGACTACAAGGAGACTCAAATACATTTTCTGTGCAGTATGATCCACTTACAATGCCAGAAGTCCTACAAAAAAATACCATTTTTAAAATTTGTTTTAATACTTGTCTGCTATCGCCTCTGTGTAAACACTGCCTGCAGTTCAGCTGAAAAGTTGTGAAAAAATTTTTGCCATGCAGTTGTTGATCACAGGTGCCTCACTAAAACCTTCACAGTTGCACTGAGAATTGCAGAATTTTTTGTTTTTTGCAGATTTGGGCTATTGCAGATGGCTTATTTTTGGTGAATTTTTAAATCTAGACATGTCGAACAAAGTGATTTTTACAAAATCAATTTTAACCTTAAATTATCACGGCTAAATGATTGGACTATTGTCAGATAGTTGAACATCTGGTGATTCTTTCTTTATTGTTGCAGTTTCTGATAAATGCACAAACATTTTGGCTATTTTTATAGAAGTTTTTGGGGTTCAGAGGGTTAACAAACCTGACATCTCTGCATATGACACGTGATTTGACTGAAAGCTGCAGGGCGGCGGCGGAACGCTTTTCATGGTGAGATTATCTCCACAGCTGCTGTTTCCAAGTCAGGAATAGATTTTGTTGGTGACTTTTTTGGCAGTGTGGACAAAAAGAAGCTTCCAAAATGCCTCCTGGAATGTGTTGCGCCGACTCTTTGTAAATCCATCGCTAAGTTTCTGTGTCAAGTCCTTGTCAGAGGTGTCATTGTTATTGGAAAAATTAGCAGCAGCCAATCAAAATCAAATCAAAAGCACTAATTAACACTCGTTAAAAGCTGCAACTTATAGAAGAGGACAAACTGCATGTTAAATGTCACTGCTAGTCCTCTTTTAATGTCGGTTTATATGTGCATACGCATAGAAATATCAGTTAATTTAGTCCATATTCATGCTATTTAGAATGAGTTAGAAAGATGTTTCACCATGCTGAATGTATCTCCATCAACTTGCTCCTCTGTTCACTGTTTCTGAGCCATACTGCATTTATTTTATTGGTCCAGTAGCTTTGATTTTCTTGTCAGGATTATTTTTGGATATGTTTATGTCACTTTCAACCAGTTTTGGGTAATCTTGGACACATTTTGAGTCACTTTGAACATGAACATTTTCACGTTTATAGCTTATACAAACTTTTGCACTTTGCTCATCATCTGCAGAAAGATGTTTCACCATGCTGAATGTATCTCCATCAACTTGCTCCGCTGTTTACTGTTTTTGAGTGTTTGTAGTACGGCTTTGTTTCCATACTTGCCTCCTTTCTACTCTGTGCAAACACCGCCTGCAGTTCAGCCGAATATTCACAAAATTTTTGTCATGTGACCGTTGATCACAGCTGAGTCACTAATACTTTTCTGGTTACGCAAAGAAATGCAAAAATTTGTTTTTTTACGGAATCTGATTAGTACAAACTGTTTATTTTTGAAGATTTTTTAAAATGAGACATGCGGAATAAAATGATTTCTGTTGAAATATTAGATTAGAATAAATGCTGTAAAGTTGAACATTTGCAGATTCTAGGTGCTTCAAACCTGCCAAAACGGTGACAGCACTCTTTCATTCAGACTTAAATCACTGTTAACGTCTTTTTGGGTTCATTTAGACTTTAACGATGGAGAGAGCTACATCAAAACATTGGACGGTGCATCTTGGTTCATGAGTTAATAATAGCCGCTTGATTCATCTGGCCTCGGCAAATTGCACAGTAACAGTTGTATAACCAGTTTTTGTGAATGAGGTGATGTCTGAGGACAGCAGAGCAGCTTCCGCATTGTCATGGTGTGATATCTGCTCCGTTATCCATCCGGCTACAGCCTCGACTCCGGAGCAGAAACATCACAGTTAAACTCCGGGTGTGAAAACGAGGCGAGCAGGTTAGAGGCTCGCTGCGCTGCGAGGATATTAGATCACATGACACTCGCAGCATATGGCCTTTTATATCATTATAATGGCATTAGAGATAATAGTCGGTAAGAGTACAAGCCACAATGTAGTGTTAACCTGATTATTACACAATGGGGAGGAAATGGATGATCTGGAGAAGGAGAAGAAGAAGGGCTCGGTTTTTAAATCATGCAGAGATAGCGGGATGAGAGGAAGGAGAAAATCGATGGAAGTAAAGTAGGGGATGGAGGGGGGGAGAAAACTGAAAGGGCAACGGAGGGAGGAAGATGAGGACGACAGGTGAGATATTGGACGGAGACTCTTGTGCTTTGTCATTGGGAATGGGAGCCGCGGGGCAGGACGGGAGGGGGTTTGATTTGCTGCTCTTGTTTTAATCTGCCAGTCAACGACGGGGGCAGACGGCCTCCGGTGTGTCGCTGACGTATCGGCAGCGAGATGAGGAGGTTATCATGCGTCGCCGGGTGTCGGGCAGACTCTCGGTTTGTCATTTGTAATTAGAGAGAAAAGGGGAGCTTGTTCTCTCTCCCCACTCTGTTCTCTCTCTCGGCTGAAGGCTTGTCTCCGGGTATCGACAGACGCACAAACACATGCACTGACGCACGTTTGACGGGCCGAGTTTGATTCCATTAAGTGGAGTTTGTCAGTTAGTCGGTGGAGTGTCGGGAGGCATGCTGATGGGCGGCTAAACGGCATCCGAGGCGGCCCACGCTCCGACACACAGAGGGTGACTGAGCAGTGGTGGCGGCAGGGAAAGGCCTAGCTATGACTATTTTATGTCAGTCACACACACACACACACACACACACACACAGCACTATCTCGGCCTTGTAGGGCTATGTGGTCACGGTCCACACGGCTCTGAGTTCTGGTCACGGTTAAAAAGGCTTCCTTCTGGAGAGGAGGAGGAGGGGAGCCTTAAGACGAGGAGTGGGAGATAATAGGAGTGGGGGAGGAGGGCCGGGATGGACCAAAGAGGGAGTGAAAAGGGGAAGATAGGTGGGTTTTCTGAGTATGAAAGCCTGCGTGCCTCCATTCCTGCGCCATTGATGTATTCTAATGCTAAGTGTGTAATGCTGGGTCTCTGGGAGAGTCGAGGCTTTGATAGGCTGGGACAGATCCCTCGCATGCCATTCAAATGCATATCTTTGTGTGTGTGTGTGTGTGTGTGTGTGTGTGTGTGTGTGTGTGTGTGTGTGTGTGTGTGTGTGTGCGTGTACAAACTGTTTTTTTTTCTTTTTTTGAGCCATTTAAGTAACAGTTTTTTAGCCGTCGGTCACATTTCCATGTCAATGTGAGCATGTTTTGGGGCTGTTTTGATTCGAATCATAAATTAGCCCCGTGGACCGAGCTGGTGGATGTTTTTAGGAGCTTTTTTTGTTGTTTCCACGCTCGTTTCCTGTGTAAACACTGCCTGCAGTTCAGCCGAGAAGCTTTAGCCATGTGACTGCCAGTCGCAGCCGCCTCTCTAAAAACAGTTTGACCATTTTTCACTGCAGCATAAAGTCCTGCACCTTCTCATCAAACATATGAGTTCGTTTGAGAAGACTGGCTGTCTTTTTTTTTTTTATGAGAAAGAAGGCTTTTGTTGGAAAATGTGTCCCAAAGAAAATGAACCCTCTGAACACCAAAGCAGTTTCAGGGCTTTTCTCCTCACTGTGGGTTCATTTTCCACTGCAATAAGTAGAGAAAACTCAAACATGTCATCTGTAAAATGCCATAAATCCTACAAAAAATATCAATTTGAATTTGTTTCCATACTTGTTCTCTATCTGTTCTGTGTAAACACTGCCTGCAGTTGAGATGAAAAGTTCCTGCATTTTTCAGATGAGATTGTTGGTCACAACTGCTTCAATAAAAGCAGTTTCTGGGTATTTTTCCTCACTGTGGGCTCATTTTTCACCACAATATAAAGTCCTGCACCTCTGTGGAAACAGAACAATCATGATTACAAGCATAGAGAACTCAAACACATCTTCTGTGCAGAAAGATACACTCAGAATGCCATTAATCCTACAAAAATACCAATTTTAATTTGTTTCCTCGCTTGTCTCCTGTCCACTCTGTGGAAAATCTGCCTGCAGTTCAGCTGACAAGTTCCAGAATTTTTCCCATGTGGCTGTTGGTCACAGCTGAGTCACTAAAAGTTTCACAGTTGCTCTGAGGAATATAGAGATTTTTTGTTTTTGCAGGATTTAAAATATTGCAGAAGACGAATTGTTAGCGCTTTTTTAAAAAAAATGAGGCATGTGGAACAAAGAGATTTTCATGGAATAGCACATTTTAGGTGTAACTTTGGTAGATTGGTTACAGTTTTGTCAGAAAATCGAAAGTCTTGATTCTTTCTGTTTTTTTCCGGTATCTGTTTCTACTGAATCTTGTAATTTTTTATATTTTGTTTAAAAAGATAGCATGTCTTTTAAACCTGCTTGTGGGGTTCAGAGGCTTAACAAATTTGATATCTCTACGATACACTTAAAATACCATAAATTCTCCAAGAAAATACCAATTTTAATTGACTTCCACACTTGTCTCTTGTCCGCTCTGTGTACACTGCTTGCAGTTCACCTGAAAATTTCCTGAATTTTTCCCGTACAACTGTTGATCACAGCTGCCCCATTAAAAGCTTCACAGTTGCACCAAAGGATGCAGAATTTTTAGTTTTTGCACAATCTGGCGAATGCCTATTGCTTTTTTTGGGCAATTTTTTAAAACAAGACATGTAGACCAAAGTAATTTTTAGAAAATATCACAATTTTAGGCTTACATTTGGTAGATTTTCCCAACAAAATGACACGTCACAGATAAATGGTTAGACTTTAATCAGAAAATTGAAAATCTTGATGATTTTTCTATCTAACATGTCTTTCCAACCTGTTGGCATGTTTTGTGGTTCCGATTCTGCGTTTGTATTTTCATTTTGAACAGGTGTGCGGCTGCAGCACGTCTGATCAGGTAATCACCGTCTGCAGAGGAGGCCAAAGAGCACAATGTTAAAGCAGGAGGTGTGTATGTGATGCTGGCGTGCCTCCTTTGAGCTACAGTGTTGTGCGGACGGCTTTGTTTGCCGTGTGTTCCGGTCCCCGGCCGATTACGGCGTGAAATTCCACACGCATTGTGCAGCGATGGGGAGTCTCACATGTGGACAGACGCACACAAACAAGCTCACGCAAAGCAAAGCGAGGATCAGGGAGGCCGGTTAATGAGTGTCGGGGCAGAAAGGCAGCGGGACTGTGTCGGTGTCAGGGGCTTTGTGACGGATGCTGGTTGCAAAATGCCTTCCTCACTGGTTGATTGTTATGACAAAGAAGCAGCGATCAGATTCGCTAAGATTGATGCCGTTCTTTCTTTCTTTCTTTCTTCGTTTTTCACACACACGATGTATCAGTGCAGCATCGACAGTGTGATGTGCAAAACAGTCACATGGCAGGAATGTGAAGAGTTTCTGGGTGCTTTTTTTTTTTTTTTTGCTTGGCATATTTTTCAACACTGTGGGCTCTTTTTATTGCACATTAATGCCCTGCACCTCTACGGAAACAGAGCAACCATGACAAGAAGGAGACAGAACCCAGAAATGTCTTCTGTGCACAATGATGCATTTAGAATGACAGAAATCATAAAAATGAAAGAGGAAAAATAGCAAAAAAAAAAAAAAAATGGAATCAACATGTCCAACAATTTTAAGTGTTCACAGGTGTTATCAGTGTTGTTTTAAAAAAATGGTGGCTCTACATGCTAAGGATTTTCTTTGCATTTTTAATTTATTTTCATATTTGTCTACTATCCGCTCTGTGCCTACATACCCAAGCCCAAGTCAGCCAAAGAGTCCAGGAATTTTTGTCAAATGATTATTGGTCACAGCTGAGTGACCCATAGCTTCACAGTTGCATGAAGAAGAGCAAAATTTTTAGTTTTTTACAGAATTTGGTTAAAGTGAACTATTTATTTTTGGCATTTTTTTGAACAAGAAAATACAGTGATTTTCATGAAAAATCAGAATTTTAAGGTTAAATCTGGTTAATTTTTTACACAAAAGAGAAGGACACTGATGATTACTTGAAGAGCCACAAAAACGCTGAAAAACTGAAGATTTTTTCAGTTTTTGCCGTTTCTGGCTCTGATAAATAGTGTAGTTTTGTTAAATTTTTAAATGATAACATGCCTTTAAAACTGGGCTTTAGGTTAGGTTTAACTCAAACACAGCATGCTCTGTCCTTTTTTACCGCTTGATACGAAAAGAAAACTTCTGCGATTCAACTAGAGAAGTTTGTCTATTAAAACATAATTTACTCTGATTTAAGGGTTCTTGAATGCACTGAAAACCTTATTTACAAAAATGAAAGACATTGTTGACATGCAGGCTCCACATGTGCTTAGAAAAATGTGCAAGGAAAAGAGAGAATCACTGGAAAGGAAAATTTGGCTGCAAAGAAATCGATTTTGTTGAAATATGTTAACCAAAAAACAGATATTTTGTCTTGCAACATGAGCAATTTGTTGAACCATTTAAATTAGCAGCACAAAGCCACACCTGAATGAGCAAAAAGCATTTATTTTAGATGTGTTTAATCGAGTTAGACCCAATGAGAGAAGTTCCAAATGGCTTTTTTTCATCTTTTTTAAAGTCATTTTTTAGTCTTTCAAGTCTTCTGGAGGAAATTCCTCCATTTCTCCCAATACATATTGCAGAAACAATAAATACTGTTTTTTTAATTCACAAAAAAAAAATGCAAGAAATTATTGGCAGGCTGCAAAGAAATCCATTTTATGGAAATATGTTGACCAAAATGGGTACTTTGTCTTGCAACATGAGTAATTAGTCTAACCATTTAAATTAGCAGCACAAAACCAGATCTGAATTAGCAAAAAGCATTTATTTTAGATGTGTTTACCAGAGTTACACAGTTCCAAATGGCATTTTTCTTCTCTTCTGGTGGAAATCCGTCCATTTTTTTCCAGTACACATTGCAGAAAAACTAAACATTGCAGTGTCAGTTATTTTCCAGGGTCTTAATCCCTGAAGAGTCTCCTGTCGGTGACCCTCCGTCCACCTCCCTCCTCTTCCCGCTCAGATTTGTTCTTCTGCTTGTTCATCTCACTTCACCTGCACACTTCACCGGACCGCTGTGTATTTTACCCGCGTGCACGCTCGCCCGTGCACGTGGGCATATATGTGCTCACCGCTGTAGATACGAGGAAGGAGGAGGAGGAGGAGGAGGTGTGTCAGAGTCGCCTTTATGCCTTTATCTCCTCTTTTTCTGTTCGAGAAAATGATGGATGTTTCAAAACAGAGCGAAGGCTGAATATCAGTGATGCTGCTTTCACCTCCAAGTGTGTGTCGGGGTGTGTGTGTGTTGTGTATACGTGTTGTGTGTGTGTGTGTGTGTGTGCGTGCGCGCTCAGAGGCAGTGCGGGTTATTTGATCTCATTGTGTTGTTGGAGAGGAGGGCTGCTCTTCTGGCTTTATGACCAGCGCTGTAGGGAGATATTCAGCTTCACCTGCCTCCCCTCAACAATCCATCATCCCTCTCTCTCAGCAGACACTCCACTCATCTTATTACTTCCCCCCTCGCTCTCTCTCTCTCTCTCTCTCTCTCTCTCTCTCTCTCAAACATTTAAAGACTTTCCCTCTTTGCACTCGCCAGCAGTGCCCCAGCTCTGTGTGAGGAAGAGCTGTGTGTTAATGAGTGACAGTGTTCTGATAATGTTTTGTGCGAGTGATTAGAAGCTGCTGCAGGAGCGGCGCCTTCGTTAGGACGTTAAGTGTGCGGTAAAGCGAGCGAGGGACGGCGGCTCGGCTAATGACTCTTTCTGCACACTTCATCAGATTGCTCGCCTGTAATATTGCCTCATATCGCTCTCCGGCACCATTGGCGCTTAATAGTGTGTTTTTGATAGTGTTTGTGTGTGTGTGTGTGTGTGTGTGTGTGTGCATCAAATGTATATTGCTTTGTAGAGCCATTACAGTTTAATAGGCGTAGTGGAATGCGCGGCGCGTTAACGCTCCGCCAACATGAAGTAATGACACAATAAAACAATTAAATATGGTGGGGGAGAATTACTTTGCGAACAAGCTGCACCTAGAGGCAATTTCGGACTGAGACGGAATAAACAAAAAGTACAGATCAGGCTTATTAAGAGCTCGCTGGCTTTAAAGCTGTCAGGACGACTGTGGAAGTGCTGATTCATGGACTGACGGACCAAAGAGAATCACAGAGACGTGCCGTCTGAGTGATCAGGAGCATGGATTCAGATTCCAGATCAGTCCAAGATTAGATTTTAGATTAGTCGTTTAGTCGATGAGACGTCAGAAGATTGTAATAAATGACCCAACGTGACAACAGCCAACCGATTTAGCTGATGTTTGAAAAGAACACAATGCAAACATACTTAATCTGTGCACATAGGAAAGAGAAGAAAGCAAATCTTTGTGTTTAAGATGCTGGATGGGGCAGTTTTTAGGTGGTTTTTGCCACATTTTCACTCACTGTAGGCTCATTTTTCACCACAGTATGAAGTCAGTGGAAACGGAACAACCATGAAGAAGGAGAGAGAAGTCAGAAATGTCTTCTGTGCAGTTTGAAAAAAGAATGAGTGCCATAAATCATGAAAACTTAACTTGAATTTTGTTGATTTAAAGAAAGAAATACGTACAGCCTTTGTCCAACTCCTCACAGGTGTTACCAGTACTGGAAAGAAAATGGAGACTCTAAATATTATTGATGTTTACATTTTTAAAACTTCTACAAACTTTACCTCTCTACTCTGCTCATCATCAGTAGGAAGATGTTTCTCCATGCTGAATGTATCTCCAACAACTTGCTCCTCTGTTCACCGTTTCTGAGCCATGCTGCATTTATTCTATTGATCCAGTAGCTTTGATTTTCCTCTCAGTGTCTCTTGTTTTATGTCTTGTGTGAAATAATGACGAGACAGTTTTTTCTCCTGTGTGTTGTCATAAAAAGGTTGTGAGTTAGTTTTACTTTCTGTTTGTGTCTTGAATGAGCGCTCGGCCTCTCAGCGATGAACCGTGCGCGTAATTTAGGGTAACGAGATGCATCATTTCCGAGGTTATTCCAAATCACATCGGTTCAGTCTGGAGCCAGTTTTTGTTTTAAAAAGCCACAAATAAGCAGTGAGGCCTTTTTTTCCCCAAAGAGTTTTTAAAATCTGGTCAAACCAACAGAAGGAAGCCAATTAGGGTCAGACCTCCGCCGTACTCTGCGTGGGCGACGGCAGTTTGTGTACGTCTGTGTTTAAACGGCGGTTTGTTTACGCGCTGGAGTCGCTGTGGCTGTAGATTCTGAGTCACCGAGCAGACGGGAAATTCTGAGCCGATCTGTAAAATCTGTACGTAGGTGTCGGTTAAAGAGTCGTCTTTTTTTCTGTATCTCTGTCGTCTCTCTCTCGCGTGTCTTCATGTAATCGTTTGCGGGGCTCTGTTGAGAATTAGAGATCGAAAACCCATTTGCAGAGGTTACTTGCGTCCAGTCGGCCCATCTGTCTGCTGTGAAATCGAAGCTTCGCCCTCTCTCCTCCCTCGTATCTGAATCTCCAACTGCAGCTCGCTCGCCCTCGCCGGGGTCACGGCTTCACGGTGGAGCGGCGAGAAGACCACAGATTAGATGATTGGGAAGAAATGAGGGAATTTGTTAAAGACGGAGGGACGACGGAGAGGTTGTTACAGAGGAATAAGGAGGCGGCACAGTGTTGGGGTGAAGGATGGAGGCCACAGATATCATTTAGTCCTTTTTTTGTTGTTTTTCCACAGAAAGAATGAAAGAAATGGTCAGATTTTCTCTGTTATTTCCATCCGTTAATTGGTTGTCATCACTGCACATCATTTCCACTTCCTCCTCCACCTTCTAGCAGCTCAGTAGCTTCGTTATCGTGCATTTGGATCGTTGATAAACAGAAAATAAATGCGATAAACTGGGAATAAGTGCATGTACAGAATCATGTTTGCCTATATTTGAAAGAAAAATTCTTGAATAATATATAATATTTTTGCAGATTTAATTACAATAAAAAATAATTGTATGGTCATTTTATACCACACAGATTTTAGTACAATTTAAATGTTTTGTTTTTATTTTTTTGGAGATATTGGGGATAATTAGACAAACAACAACTAAAATCAGACACAAAGTGATAAAACCGAGACAAAATTAGACAAAAAAAAAACCAGAAAAAAGAGACAAAATAACAGATATGGAAAACAAAAACGAGACAAAAAATACACAAGACATAAAACAAGAGAAATTGAGAGGAAAATCAAAGCTACTGGATGAATAAAATAAAGGCAGCATGCCTCAAACAGTGAACAGAGGAGCAAGTTGGTGGAGATACATCCAGCATGGTGAAACATCTTTCTACTGATGATGAGCCGAGTAGAGTGAGTTCATAGAGGTTGTAAAAAACAAAACATTGTACTAAACCTCACCAAAATGACATAAACTTGTTGAAAATAATGAAAAAGGATACTTGAGACAACTCAAAATTTGTCAAAAATGACATGAAATTTTCAGAAAATGGCTCAAAAATCAGCTATACTGGTACAAAATTAGTCAAAATTTGTCCAAAATGAGTCAAAAATTGTCAAAAAAGATCATGAGAGGAAAATAAAAGCCACTGGATCAAAAAAATTAATGCAGCATGCGTCAAACAGTGAACAGAGGAGGAAGTTGTTGGAGATACATTCAGCATGGTGAAACATCTTTCTGTGGATGATGTGCAGGAAAACTTAGTTTGTAGAAGTTGTAGAAATGTAAATAATGAAATATCTGTAGCATATGGTGCCCATCTTGTTTGTTTTTTAACAAATTTGGATACGTGGGAAGAAGTCGTACACGTTGATTTCCTTCTAGTAATTTTTGTTCTGTTTCCATAGAGGTTCAGGATTTTATATTGCAGTTTAAAATGAGCCCACAGTGAGTGAAAATCACCCAGAAGCTGCTGCTCAGAGTTCAGAGGGTTAGTAAAGTAAATGTCTATATTTGCTCTGCGTTACTCCAGTGATTGATGTGATTGTGAACACTTTAGTGAACGTCACCTCACAGTGAGTTAATGATGCTATAATTGTTTCGATGTCGGTTTTATCTGCGTCTCTACATCAGCTGGAAGCAGCCAGACGACGTTTCCTCCGATGTGATAATGCAGAACAGCTGCTCTCCCGTCTTTTACATTCATGTTGTTGGATCATGCACAAATATAAAACAGAGAGATGTGACGTCTTCAACACGATCTGCAACATCAGAAGCGAAGATATGTGGGGTTCAAGCAGCCGTGAAAGTCATTCCTAGTTTCACACGGTCTTCAGTCATGCATGTCTGCAACATATTTACTGCAGCAGCTGGTCCATAAATAGCATTCAGACTTCATATGAACATGCTGAGCTCTGTATAATCACTGCTGCATTCAGAAATGTCTCTTCATCCTCTTGTATTTGCATTTAGTTCCTGTTTGTCTCATATGGTTTAATAGGGCAGACACCATTACTGATTATTAATAACTAGAGCTGTAACTAATGATTACATTAATTATTAATTAATCTGCGTTCTGATCGGTTGCTACATTAATTAATTAGTTGACAAGATTTGTTTTGTCCAAATATATTCAGTTTAGTGTCACAGAGGAAGAAAGAATCCAGAAAATATTAATATTTAAGAAGCTACAATCAGATAATTTAGGCTTTTTTCTTTTAAAAAAAAAAAAAAACTTGCGTCAATCAAGTATCAATATAGTTGGCTTAGTTGATTGAGAACAAAAATATTGCAATTTCACAAATGTTTGCCTTTATTCTAAATAAAAATGTGTATATATTATTACATAATGTTTTTGCTGATTTAAATACAGTACAAATAATGGGGTTTTATAACCAAACCTTATAAAATTTTTAATTAAAAAAAAATACTGATTTTTTTATATATATATATATATATATATATATATATATATATATATATATATATATATATATATATATATATATATATATATATATATATATATCAGATTTTCCTTGTTGTGTTGTGGGAAATTACATAATATTTTGTAAAATTACAGAAAATATCATTTTACCTGTGAACTGTAAAAAAACAAAGCAAAAAAACTGCACATATTGTCCACATAAAATATTAAGTATCAGTATAGTTGGCTTAGCTGATTAATTGAGCAAAAATATACTGCAATTTTACAAAAAAATGCCTTTATTTTAAATAAAAATGTGCATTCATTATTATGTTTTTACTGATGTAAATAAAATTTTAAAAAATGTGATTTTATGACCATCACCACCAGTTATCTGTAATTTTACAAAATATATGTACATTTGACAGACATTTGCTGTTTTTGAGCCGAAAAATCTTGTATATTGAGGATTGAAAAAAATGGTAAAGAATTTTTTTTTACTTTTATTTTACAGATAATGCTTGTTTTGGTAAATTACAGATCATGTCCAGTAAAATCACACAAAGAATTATTAATTTACACATTGACTATAGAAAGTACCGCACATAATATCCACATAAATAATAGTAATGTGTTTTCTTAACACTTTTTATACAGTTTTTTTAAACTTTATTTAAATTAGTTTAAAATGCAATTATTTTACAGATATTCTACTTTTCTTTTCATTAGCATTTTTTTTTACAGTATAACAACATATTTTAAATAATTCTCTGGAACTTCTGGATTTTTGCTCTTTTTTTGGATCGTTTTATTTTTACAGTGTGCTCAATATGTGATCACATAAAAGGCGACCAGAAGTCAAACCGATATTTACCTTAAAAAAAGCCCTAAAGCATAAAACCACAAAATGTCCTGCTCTCTAAACCAGATGATAGCAGAAGAGCTTGAGGGCCTTTTTAAGAGTTTCAGCTTGGAAATATTTCCAAAGAGGACGTTAGATGGGAGCTGGACATAAATGAATGTGCATTAGTGTGTTTGAGGTGAGAGGATGGGTGGAAGTGGGGAGCGAGGGTGTTTCTAAGTGACTGAAAAGACGGGATTTATGGTGAGAAGTGATGTGAGAAAAGAGAGCAGAGCTGGGAATGATGGAAAACAGGATTAGATGGACAACGGCGCCGCGGGGAAGTGGTTTGGCCCTGTAGCCAGGAAAGTGACAGAGAGGGGAGGCATAAATGAGTGGAGGCAGGAATCAGAGAGGACGGAGGATGAAGAGGGTGAAGATGAAGAGCAGGAAGACAGAAAGTCGTCGTAACAGAGTCTGACATAAAGCCTCGACATAAGCTAATAGCCCGTCTATTAATATCTCCTGCTAATGACTGTCACTCGCCGTCACCGGGTGGCAGAAAGTAATCCTTGTTCATCAGTTCTGAACTTTCGCTTCCTGAATAATGATCCTAATAAATTCTTTAAACGTGGAGGGGAACAGAGTGACCTACTGGAGCCGAAGCTGCAGGAGTTTCAGGCCGATTTAGCCCCGACTCACCCCTGCAGTCGGTGATCCTGGTCGAAATTGATGTTCGGGTCCTGATAAATTGCTGGCAGGTGTGAAGGGCGTGTTTTTTGGGTTTTTTTTGCACCATTTGTCAGAAAAAAATGACAGAACAGAACAGAGTTTTGTTGGGAAAGACAACCAAATCTAAGCTCGAAGTAGGGATATTTCATGTAAATAACTTTATTCTTCATGCCTCATTTGGAAACGAGCCAAAAATAAGCCATTGGCTTTAACCAGATGCAACAAAAATCCAAAGATTATGTGGCCTTTGATGCAACTGTGAGGCTTTTACTTACTCAGTGATGTTCCAAATGGGGAGTTGTCAGATTTATTAACCCACTGAACCCCAAAATGTGGCAATGGGTTTGAAAAACATGTTCTCGAATAAAAAATGGGCAAAATTATAGCAAATATCAGAAACAGATACTGTAAAAAAAACAGCAAAAAAGTCATCAGATTTAAATTTTCTGATTATAGTCTAATCATTCCTCTCTGATGTGGCATTCCGTTGGGAGAATCTACCAAATTTAAGCTTGAAACTCTGATATTTCATAAAAATTACTTTATTCTACATCTCATTTTAAAAATTAGCCAAAAACAAACTGTTTACTCTAACTAGATTCTGCAAAAAGCAAAAAATTCTGCACATTTTGATACAACTGTGAAGCTTTTAGTGACTCAGCTTCAACTAACAGTTACATGACAAAAATTCTAAGACTTTTCGGATGAACTGTAGGCAGTGTAGCAGAAAGGAGACATTTATGTAAGCAGATTTGAGAGACTGAGGACAAAACCAAACATTGTGGATCAGTAAAATAAATGCATTCTGCCTGGTGAAACATCTTTCTGGGTAGTACAAAGTAAAAATGCAAATATTAGAATATATATTGTATGTAGGGCCTCCAAGTTTCCAGGATTGGTGACATCTGTGAGCACTTGGAAGAATATTGTGCATGTTGATTGCAGGTATTATCAATTTTTGTAGAACAAGTACTCAAAGAAATTCTATGAAATTGCATCATCCAGCACAGAAGACGTGTCTTAGCTTTCTCTCCTTCTAGATATGATTGTTATGTTTCGGTAGAGGTGCACGACTTTATATTGCAGTGAAAAATGAGTCGACAGTGAATAAAAATATGACAGGAGCCAAAATTGCTGAGAAGCTGCTTCACAATTTATGCAACCCCATCCTCACCATCTTCCATCATCCAGCCTGTAACTCAGAACTCAACCGAGTGTTATTTACTCAGAAAAAAAGTGAAAAATCAAAACCAGAAAACTTTAGATTAAGTGCGTTGTTGCAGTCTCCTCTTGCAAATGTGATTTATACGTTTGGACAAAGTGAACTTGTTGTTTGCGAAGCTCTGCAGCTTGTTGCCAGAGCGCCGATGCAACTCTTTAAAAAACAATTACCAGACTCTCTTTCACACTGACTGATCACCTTCACTGGCTGAAGTAGATGTCTCCGAGGTTTTCCGTGCCATTTGTAATTGAACGGAATTAATGAGCCCGAGAGGTATGGCGAGAAGTGCTTAAAAATGTCTTTAACCATGCATGTTAAAACAGAATTAACAATGAAGACGTTGGGGGAAAAATGAAAAATATTAGCGAAGAACTGCAGTGACGCTGGAGTCGATGTTTAAGTACCTCGCTGATGAGCGTTAAAAGAGTGTTTGCTAAGTGAGAGGAGCATCAGTCCGTGTTCAGAGCGACATTAGCGTCGCCCTTCATTCATCTCACAGTGCAGAAGAGTCTGACAGAAAGCTGGAAGTGGCTCAAGCCCATTTCAAACCCATCGACAGCTTTGAAAGGCATGTTTACTTTGGAAAAAATTACCAAAAACTGCACCAGAAACTGTCAAAACAGGAAAATATCCACAAATTTTCAACTCTGCATTGGCCTTTGAACACGTCACGTGACGTCAGGTTCAGTCAAGTAAAATTATAAAATCATGACGTTTATTTAAAATCTTTTCTACGTCTCTTTAAAATTTTAAAAGTCTGTGCTCATGACATGACAAAAAGTACTGAATATTCGGTTGAACTGCAGGCAGTGTAGAGAGGAGACAAGTATGAAAACAAATGACGTCTCAATTTAAAAATTTGCTGAAAATAAATCATTTGCTTTAACCAGAATCTGCAAAAAGTCACAAAAAATTCTGCACCTTTTAATGCAACTATGAAGCTTTTAGTGACTCAGCATCAATTAACAGCAACGTGACAAAAATTCTAAGACTTTTCAGATGAACTGCAGGCAGCGTAATAGAAAGGAGACAATTCTGGAAACAGATTACAGAAACTGAAAAGGAATACACTGGATCAATAGAATAAAGTCAGCATGGCTCAGAAACAGTGAACAGAGGAGCAAGTTGTTGGAGATACATTCAGCATGGTGAAACATCTTTCTACACATGATGAGCAGAGACTGAAATGTGGCTTGAAACCTGTCCAAAATGACTTAAATTCACCTTAACAGCTCAAATCTTGTTTAAAATAACAAATTTCCAGATATTTTCAGGTGCTTTCAAGTAAGTTTGGGCCATTTCTGAGTTATTTTGAACAATTTTTGACTCATTTTTGACGCTTTTTTGTTACTTTTGACCAATGTTGAGTCATTTTTGACATGTTTCAAATAGTTTCGGACTATTTCAGACTGAAAATCAAAGCTACTGGATCAATAAAATAAATGCAGCATGGCTCAGAAACAGTAAACAGAGGAGCAAGTTGTTGGAGATACATTCAGCATGGTGAAACATCTTTCCAGTGAAAAAGTTGGTTGTAAAAATGTAAATAGTTAAATATCTATAGTATGTTGCACCAACATTTGTTTCTCCAGTGTCGGTAACGTTTGTGTGCACTTGGAGCAATAATGTACATGCTCTTTTTGTTTTTACTTTTTTATGATTTATGGCATTTTAGCTGATACTTCTGAGTTCTCATTACTTGTCGTCATGATGTTTCTGTTTCCATGGAGGTGCAGGACTTTATATTGTAGTGAAAAATGAGTCTGCAGTGAGTGAAAAATGTAACGGGAGCAAATTAAACGCCCAGAAACTGGAGCTGAGAGGGTTAAAAGAGGCATTTATATGTTGATGCTTTTTGTTTTTTTTAATATTCAAGCGCTTCTTTGGTGCTTTTGTTCAGAAAGCTTTTTTAATCAAAGGGATTTTTATCCTCATTCTACCCAAGAATGGGAAGCACAGTCTAAAATCACCTGAGCTCCATCCGCTGCATCGAAAAGCAATTAAAAGCTTTAGAAAAACAGACTGCAGCTTACAAGGTAGAGGCTTCGTTTCTGATCCCACAGGACTCCTCAGTGACCAGCAGTGGACTCTGGCAGCGATTTACTGTGTAAATAGTAAAATCTGTTGCATTTAACTAGCCTCAAAGCACAAAAAAAACCCCAGCGTGCACATGACGCCGTCCACGGCCACAGCTGGGTAAAGGTTCCTGCTTCGAGGTAAAGTCAAAAAGAGAAGCTGCCAACATGTGGCTTCCAGCTGAGAGACAACATGTGATAAATGTCAGAGCTGACTGACATTATGAAGGTCGACGGCCTTCAGGAGTCCAAACGTGCTGATTTAAAGAGACGGGTCACTGGGCAGGGCTGGGAAGGAACTAAGTACTTTTACTCAAGTACTGTCCATAGGTGCAGTTTTGAGGTCTGTGTAAATTAGTTGACTATTTCCATTTTCTGCTGCTTTTGTAGTTTTTACTCCACTGCATTTATCTGCGTATTCAGATTAATAATGCTAAATATAATCTGCAATAAATGAGGATGTGTTATTGTTGGAAAATCCTGCAGTGACTTTAGAATTAGTGATATTAAAATCAGCTACATTTACTCAAGTACTGCATTTAACCCTCCTGATGTCTTCATTTAGGGGCACCAAAAAATATTGTTTCCTTGTCTGAAAAAAATCCAAAAATTCAGCAAAAAAAATCCCCCAAATTTCTGAAAATTTGCAAAACCTTAAGGAAGAAAAGTCCAGTCATCCCTTAAAAGGTTTATTTAAAAAAAAAAAACAAAACTTAAATTTGGCAAGAAAATTATTGTAAATAATTTCAAAAAATGAGTAAAAATCTTCCCCAAAAAATCCTACAAATATCTATAGTGATTTTGTGTATAACAGTAAAACTTGTGTTTTCTTAACAACATTCACAAAAAAATCAACCAAAATCCAGCGGAATTCGCTGGATTTTGGTTGATTTTTTTGTGAATGTTCTGAAGAAACTTTTTTTTAACATTTCTTTTTTCCCCGAAAATGTTGAAAATGATGACATCAGAAATTTCACTGTGACTATATATATATACTTCATACTTCTGCTGCTCCATAATTCTGAGGTAAACGTTTCATTTTTTTTTTTATTCCACTACATTTATTTATTAATTTGTGACAAACTTTAGCTGCTTTGCATGTTCAGATTAACAATATAAATAATAAGAAACAAATAAAATGATGGGTTTTTGTTGCAGTGACTTTAGAATCAGTGGTGTTAAAACCAGCTTCACCTTCACCAGCTCTAACATTAGAATGGCATTAACATCATTCAAGAGCCCAAATTTGTGGATTTATACAGACAAAGGGCATTTACTCAGGTACTCTAGTTAAAGAAAAATAATTTGATTTGTGTATTTAATTTGTTTTATTTTTACATTTTATATTTGTTGCCACTTTATACCTGCAAAAATTGCATTCTTTTTCTTCACTCACTGCACTTATTTGCCAATTTTAGTTACTTTGCACATCCAGATTAACAAAATCAATGAAAATAAGCAAATAAATTATGACATATCATGGTTGCAAAGTGCTGCAGTGACTTTAAAATCAATGATATTGGAATTAACTGTTACCAGCTGCAACATTAACGTGACAAAAGCATGCGTCAATATTTATAATATTAATGTATTGTTCTGAAATAGACCTTTCTGGGTGATGGGTGCTTTAACTTTTGATATATTGTGATGCTAATTCTTTTGCATGCTTATGTAAGTAAAACTTTAAATGTATTTCAACACTACAACATCCGACTTTAAGTAGAATATTTTCCACGTCTGTGAGCCTGATGTTTATTGTGCGCTGGTTTTGAGACTAATTAGACCATTAAAGTTCCAGCGGATAGATGAGCGTGCACAACAAATGGATGTGTTTGTCCTCGTTGTTATATATATATATATAAAGCTCACCGCTCACAGAACTTCATAATCAATGAGCGGCTCAACTCTAATAAACCGTAATGAATTCTCTATAAAACTCTTTATCCACTATCTGCCTTCTCTTTCACTATTTATCCTCGAAACACTCCCTGCTCATCTTTTATTGGCTCCTTTTAACTATAAATTTGTTCACTTGCAAGTCTGTGCATCTCTCTGCTAAGTCGAGCCTCTTTGTTTACGTCTCACATTCTAATGAAAGCCTTTCTGCACCTTGGAAAACTTTTATGAATCAGTGGAAAATGGTGAATTTTTATATTTTCTCCAGTCTGGCTGCATGTCTGCCTCCATTTCTTCAGTGTTTTTTCCTTCCCTGAATCATCTCCGACCTGCGACACACACGCAGAAACACACACTGAAGATTATGCAAAAGGCAAAACACACAGTGTAATGTTTTGCTGGCTGGCTGACCCACTTTGCTCTTCACACGGTGGTTATGTAAAGACAGGACGAGTGTCTTTTCGCTTGCTCGAGCACACACACATGCAGAAAGGCCATCCATGCATTGTTATATCACCGCTAAGTGGAACCTTTAACTCTCCGTCATGGACGCCGACGGGGAGCAGTGAGACGTATTAGCGCCGGCGTACGGTCGCGCAGACATCTTCGTCGCCGTCCGACAAATAAGTGGAGAGGAAAGTGAAGAAGCTGAGGGAAGAAACGCGTCCAGAAACGAGGGGGTAATAAAGGCTGGGAGGCTGACGCTGCACATTCGTACTCGACGGGAGGCCCGGAGTGTTTGTGTGTTTGCTGCACCTCTGAAGTGTCTCTCAGAAAACACAGCTGATGTGTCTGGACGGTAAACTAGAAAAGCTCGGCCGTTAAAATCGATTCCATACGTCGTTTTATTATTGAGAGTTTTAATGGAAGCAGTGTTTCCTGAGAGTTGCCTGGGCGAGCGTTTGCGTGCAGCGCTCTGCTGGAGTCCAGCGCTTTCTTCTGTCACCGGCACGACGCTGCTTTCATGGTGACGGGAGGAGAGGTGAGGCGGCCGACTGTCCGCCGGTCGTCCACAAAGCAACTAAGCAAAAAATGTGGAATTATTTCGCTCGCTGCTGACAGTCGGGACGAGCTCACAAACACAACAAAGCCCGTCTAAAAGATGTTTTTCCTGCACGACGACGTCTTATCTAGGAGTCGGGTCTCGGTGGCTGCAGAATAAACAGAGCGTTCCAGACGTCTCTCCGGCCAGCAACGTTTTCCAGCTCCTCCTGGTTCATCTTGATGTGTTCCCAGGCCAGATGAGATACAGTGGTGGGAAAATAGTTGTCGGACACCCAATGCATTTTTGAAATATTGCATTAACCCTCCTGTTGTCTTCATTTACAGGCACCAAAAAATATTGTTTCCTTGTCTGAAAAAAAATCCAAAAATTCAGCAAAAAAAATTCCCCAATTTTCAGAAAATTTGCAAAACCTTCAGGAAGAAAATTCCAATAATTCCTTAAAGGTTTCCCCTAAAGGTTTTATTTTAAAAAATCCCCCAAATTTGGCAAGAAACTCTTGTAAATATTGTCAAAAAATGAGTAAAAATCTTCAAAAAAATCCTAAAAATATCTAAAGTGATTACATATATATCAGTGAAATTTCTAATATTTTCTTTAAGAACATTCACATAAAAATCCAGCGAAATTCGTTGGATTTTGGTTGATTTTTTTTTTTTGTCAATGTTCCTAAGAAACATTTTTAACATTTCTTTTTTTCCACCAAAAAATGTCCAAAAATTTCCCCAAAATATTGAAAATGTGGACATCAGAAGTTTACTGTGAAAATACATATTTTTTCCACATTTTCAAACTTTAAAACGGGTCAATTTGACCAGCATCACAACATGAGGGTTAAGAATCACTCTTAGGTCTTCAAGTGCAATTTCTTTTAGTACAGTCACAGCCATAATACTACACAAATCCTACAAAAGAAAATTGATTGATTCCGGTGACCCCCTTCTTTGTTGCCATGATTTCTGATCATCAATCACTAAAAAACAAATGCTTTATTTCTCAAAAAAAGTGCTGCATTCTTGCCAATGCCACATGGGGGGGATTGAATAACCTTGGTGGAGTACTGCGCTCTCTGAGTGCTTTTCTACTTTTGTGAAGTTATGTGATGATGTTGTGACCAGGTCTGAAAACACAGAGACCGTGAGAGGAGTCTGTGTTGTGTTCACGAGAAAGACAAAGCTTTGCTGTGTGAAGGACAGTATCTATTAGAAGTGTGCGTTTTGTGTCTTTGTCTGGGTCAGACCTCTGCCCTTTCAGATGGAATATTCACTCCACATTTCTCTTCTTTATTATTCACTGCTACTCCTTTTATTCTTTAATCAATTTCAAAGACAAGTACTGTTGTATTATACTATATATCTAACGACCTATGTTTCACCTAAATCATTTTATTGTACATGGTGCATTTAAAAAATTGCAAAAAATAAACCATTTCCTCTAACCAGATTCTGTAAAAAACTTAAAATTCTGCGTTACTTTGCACAACTATGAAGCCATTACTGACTCAGCTGTGACTCACAGTCACATAACCAAAATTCAAGAACTTTCTGGCATGAAGTGGAAGTTTGGTTGTCAAGACAAATATGCAAACAAAATTGCTAAATTTTAAATGCAACATGAGATATCCTGATTTGAAGCTTTGATATGGTTACCGTACATCACAGATGAGTAGTTTAAGGAGTGTTGGAAGGTTAAAAATCAGAATATTCTTTCTGCTTTTACAGTTTCTAGCCCTGATAAATGGTGCAATTTTGACGATTTCTTAAAGATAACAACCTTTCAAACTCCCTGCTGGGTTCAGAGGGTTGTTAAAAGAACCACTGTCATCTATTATTACATTACTTTCCTGGATGTTTTAGGTTTTTGTTTCAGTATTGACATGTTTATGCAGGTGTTGAAGTCTTAATTCTGTGACAGCGCCGGTCTGGACTGTCTGCTGCTGCGTTCACTGGCATGTAAAAGAGCTCCGGAGTGGCCATGATGCCAGAACATCCACCTGCTACATATAAATGAACCGCAGCGTGTCCCTTGTTACCGCCAGCGTGACCTCTTGTAACGGAGCACTGCCTCAGACACACATATATATGCATTCACACAGCGCATTAGCTAGACTTGAAGTTTTATGCAGGCGGAAACATCGGTGCAGCCTTCGCCTTCGTTTTCCCGCTGACCTCTCTGGCCTCTCGCTGTGCCTCCTCTTCCTCCCTGCATCCCTCACTCCTTTTGTTTCACATGTCACTCACAGATCCTCCTTTTTTCCTCCTTCCTGCAACAAAGAAAATTAGCCGTTTTTTTGTTGTCGCAGTCAGCACACAATCGGATATCCCTGCGTAGACACACAACATAAACAAACCTTTAATTTGTGTGTTTATGCAAAGCCAGCGTTTGCTATTCAAACCAGCCGACCACAACCAATTACAACCAATCCAATTACCTTCTACAGGCAACACTCGATATCGAGGAAGAAGTCTGCCCGACACAATGCCGCGATTCAAAGCAGCTGGGCGTGCACGTGAGCGCACGTGCGTGCGCCCGTGTGTTCGCTGACCTGCGGGTTATTCCCCGGTTGGCTCGTCGTCGTGTCTGATTGGCTGCCTGCCGGTTTCATCACATTGCACCAGAGACAGAAACAGACCTCGTGGCCTCTCACCCGCAGGTCTCCGGCTTTCTTTCTCCTCCCCTGTTTTTCCTCTCAGTCCGATTGAGCCGAGCTCTGAGCCCCGGCGTTGGCTGACTCTGGTTTCTCGTCTGGCAGGCCGAGCTGTGGGGAAGCACTTTGATTGAAGAGACAGAACAAAAGCTCACACTGCCATCTTTGAAGCAGCTGTCCTGCGCAAGACAGCCTCGCCGATACAACACACACACAGACACACACGCACACACACACTCACACACACACTGACACACACACACACACACACACACACACACACACACACACAGACACTGACACACATGCTAGAAATGTGGATGTAACCTGTCGTCTGGCCGACTACCACCTTCCAGCACATGCAGCCACAAACACACAAACACCATCTGCTTATCAACTCTTTGTTTGCAATTAATAATGTTGTGTGCAGCGAAGCTTTCCCTTCATTTGCTCCAGGATCTCGGTTATGCAAAGACAGGTGTTAATTGATTTATTTAGTTGATTTGACTTCATTTGAATGGTGCAAATATTCACTTTGCTGCCACGTAAGAGCAAGAAAAGGTAAAGACTCTCATGTTATAGAGCAGTTTTTAGGGGATTTTTTGCTTGTGAAACTGTTATTTAGCCCTTGTTAAAAGGATTAAAGGGGTAGTTTCATGTCAGTATTGCAGTAAATGTTTTACATCTTATGTAAATATGACCTAGAATCAGTTTTTCACTGTCTTCTGTCGCATTTTCCTCTCACTGTTGGCTCTTTTTTTAAAAATGTGAAATTAAAGTTTGGCACCTCCATGGAAACAGAACAACTATAGCTAGAAAGAGAAAGAAATCAACTATCAGTATGACACACTTAGAATGCCAAAAATTACAAAAAAAGTTGAATTGCTCAGATTTTTTGTTGTATAAAATAGTAAAAAACTGGAATCAACATGTGCAATATTTTCCCAGGTGTCCAGATGCCATAAATATTTAACTATTGCACTCGTTTCCATTGCAGATTTGAAGTTTTCACACCACATAAACTCTGGAAAGATATTTCTGTTTACAGTTTTTAGCCATGCTGCATTTATTTTATTTACTCAGTCGCTATGACTTCTTTCTACACACCAACTATAGATATTTTACTAATTAGATTTTGAGTTTGTTTGCATATTTGTCTTGATTTGACAATCAAACTTCCAGTTCATGCCAAAAAGTTCCTGAATTTTGGTTATTTGTCTGTTAGTCAGAGCCGAGTCAGTCTTAGCTTCACAGCTGTGCAAAGGAAAGCAGAATTTCTTGTTTTTCACAGAATTTGTTTAGAGGAAATGGTTTCTTTTTTTGTAATTTTTAAATGCAACATGTAGAATAAAGTGATTTAGGTGAAATGTCATTATTTTAAGCTTATATTTGAGTACAGCACATGAGTAGTTTAAGGAGTGTTGGAAGGTTGAAAACCTGATTGTTCTTACTGCTTTTACAGTTTCTAGCTCTGATAAATGGCAATTTCTTAAAAATAACAGTCTTTGAAACTCACTGCTGGGTTCACAGGGTTATGAAAAGAGCTGCAAATGTTACGTTCCATTCTCTGTCATCTATTATAACAATACTTTCCTGGATGTTTCAGGTTTTTGCAGAGGTGTGTACGTAAACTCGAGAGACTGTTTTCTGAGCCATGCTGCATTTATTTTTTTAGCTCAAACATGCTGTGTTTTGCTCTGTCTGTTTTGCTGTCACCTCTCTGCTCTATGTAAACATGCCTGCAGTTCACTTGAAAAATCAGAGTTTTTGTCTGATACTGTTGGTCACAGCTGAGTCATTCATGGCTTTTCCATTGTGTAAAGAAGTGCAGAATAGTTTTTTTACAGAACCTGTTAAGTGTAAAGGGGTTATTTTTGGCAATGTTTTAAGTGAAACAATAATTTTGTTACTATTTTGCAACTTTGAGGTTAGATTAAGTGAAGTTTCATGATTGAACCAGCCATCAGAAGTTGAAAACCCGGCCATTTTCTCCTGTTTTTACAGTTTCGTGCTCTGATAAATAGTGTAAGAAGAAGATGAAAGTGTAAGAAAGTGGATGTTTCGGACCGGGCTGTGTGTTTTGAGTTTCAGAGGTATAAAGTAAATACCTTGATATTAATATGTAATGCTATGATTTTGGGATCACATCTGTCAAATAATCTCTGAAAATCCAAGTGCAGCCTTGAGGACTAGGAAAGGCAAATTGATAACCAAAGTGCAGGTCATCTGGGATCTTAAAATATTCATATTCGCATTGATTCATTGTCCGGCTCGAACTGTACACAGGCCACGTCCACTCAGATGTCGACCTTCATGTCTCCCTGCTTCGCTTTGCTGTTTCTCCGGCTCATAAAAAGAGAAAGAGGAAAAGGCGAGGAAGTGTGGCTGACAGAAAGAAAAATGTGCAGAAGAGCAGCAGCACAGAGGCCATGAGGGGAGTTTAAAGACTCCGAGAGACAAACCAGATACCGGCAGCAGAGCGACTGCTGGCGGTGTCGGCTCAGCGGCGATGATAAACATTACAGCAGGCTAATGGATGGACGAGTCGGTCGCCACGGCCTCTGATGTTGCTTTATCTTCTCTCTTAACACCCGACAACAGACTGGCCACAACCTCCGCGGCCCCGGACAGGAATATGTGCTAAGCAAATCGCCGAACTGCACGAGTCGCCGGCTAAAGCTCGGGTTTAAATTTCAATCAGCAGTGGGTAGGAGGGATGGAAAGATGGAGGCATGAGGGGGTAAAGATGAAGGGGTCAGCCCAGGGAGATAAGCGAGGGCAGGGAATGAGAAACGGGAAAGGAAAAGCAGATGGAGATATTTTACATAGAGGCAGATAGATGGATGACAGGGGGTGCAACAAGGGGACGGGGCGGAGAGATAATTACTAAGATACAGGAGGAAGCGAGCGACAGGAGAGGAAGAAGGGATTACAACTTTACACTAGATTGGCGCAGGAGACGAGAGGAACAGGTGATGTCAGACGGAGGCGGAAAAGACCGAAAAAGAAAGTGTTGGAGGACAGCAAGCGAAGGACAACGTCCTTGCCGGTGGGGACGAAAACGTCAAACCGCTGTTGATTCATTCCTCAGTCAGCTGCGCCCGTTCCTGCACACATCCTGGAGGAAAGAAGGCGTACATACGGCGGCACTCCTCATCCAGCTGCACGCGTAAACACCGAGCATCCGTAAAGGCAACAACGGCCTCCCAAGACATAACGGCAGGCTTTCATATCCCTGAAATTGGCTGAATCAAAGCGCTGTTAACAAGACAGGGAGCCGGTTTAGTCAAAAGAGCTCCATGGCAGCCGGGGTGAGCAGGTGGCACATCTGGTTTCAAAAGAGATATTTTTAAATCTCGAAGCAGAAGGCAGCAGCACGCCAAATGACAGTCCCTGACTATTGCTGCATTCACATTTTCTGTGATATTCAGCGCACTGGAGGTACGATGGAGCCACCGGAGGTGGAGCGAATCCCCAGATAGGTGGTTGAGAAATAAGAGTGGGAAGTGGGAGAAAGTGTTATGGGCATCCAAGTTAGTGCATTTAAAAAAATCTCACTCAGGTTGTAAATGAGCTGTGCAAGGTAGCATTAGATATGTTTCCCTCTGCAGTAGCATGTTTATGGTGGTCTCGTCTTTTATTCCGACCCTGTAGAACCTCTTTCAGGGCTAGAAGTAACTCCAGGTTCGATGTTCTCATCTGTTACTAGTCCTCTTTTTTCAAAAACATGGCCATCTTCAATCCAAAATTGACCATATATGTTAACATAAGAAGCCTTTGTTGTTCTACATGCTTATAGAACAGGAGTTTGTTGTTGTTTAAGTGCACCTTGTTGAAGGTATTGGAAATGGAAACCTGTCCCGAGTTCCTGCATTGGAAAGTCACCTTATGAGTTGGAGCTCCTTCAAAACACAAGCTTTTATGCAGAAAAGTGTCGAAGTTTGGTAAAACTCACAATATTCATGCAGTGAAGCTTGAAATTTAGCTTAGTACTTTATGAAAAAGTGTCCAAAAGCAAATTCAAACTAAGTGTGAAGTAATGAGAGAACCTGTAGAAACAAAAAGAATCAGATTTACTCACCTGTGACGTGCTGCTTCATCAATCTCAATCCAAGCTTCAAATCGTGACGTTTTACCAAAATCACTTTATTCTTAAAAATTTGTAAAACATAAACGGTTTGCTCTAAGTAGATTCTGTAAAAAACAAAAAATTCTGTGCTTCTCTGTGTAACCATTAAGGCCCTTAGTGACTCAGCTGTGACCAACAGTCTCATGATAAAAATTCTGAGACTTTTTAGAAACTGAAGCAGATTTTTGAAACTTTATTTGGTAACTATATTGACTCTCTGAACCCCAAAACCTGCCGGGTGGTTTGAAACTTATTTTATATTTTCAAAAATCAAATTTATCAGAACCAAAAACTGTAAAAGCATAAATAATAGTCACATTTTTAACTTTCTGCCTGTCTCTGAACTCATGTCTGTGATGTGCAGTTTGGTCAAGAAAATTAACCAAAACTCACAATATTCATGCAATGACATTTAAAATTTAGCTCAGGGTTTTGGTAATGGTGTCCAAAAGCAAAATTGAACCAAACGTGGAGGAAATTTTGGACTCTTACAAACAGCACAAGTACAGAAAGTCAAGTTAGACCAAGCAGCAACATCCAGGACTGGAAAGTGAAAGCGTGCTGTTCCTTGAATAGCCACACGAGGCTACGTCCAAAAGAGTCGGTCTACGTTAGAGAATGCAGCAACGGCATCGCTGCAAAATACTCACGAGGGGGATTGTTTTGTCATTAAAATGGACAATCTTTTGAAAAAAAAAAAAAACTAGCATCATGGCCTTTACTGCACAATCCAGATTCTCTGCAAAGCTTGAACTGGTTGTAATTTTCTGTATATGTAAAGTGAATTTTGGAAACTGTAGTATGCAGACTGCTGGAAGGAGAAGAAAACCTTGTAAAAATGAGCAACTAGTAGCCAGCTGATACTTGAAGTCTACATCCGGTGAGTCAGAATAATCCCTGTGGAGCCCCAGTGTTTTACAGCAGAAATATCCACATTCATCGAAGGGCTGCACAATGTTGAAAGAACTGTGTTGTGTTTTTCTGTCATGCATGCTGTGAGAAATTGAAAAAAAAATACTGCAGCTTCCACCTGATGACTTAAATAACTATTTGAAAAAAAAGATTCCTTCCAAGTGAATAAGATGATTTTATAGTGGAGTCCGTCTGCACAGGATATGAAAATGTTTTTAAAAAAAGGTCGTTTTGAACCTCTGTCGTGGTACAACACTGGTGAAGACTTCCATAGATGGTGCACAGATCTGGCCTTTCTTTCTGCAACCAAATCCTCCTTTTCATTGTTTTCCTCCCATTAATCCTTCGTTTTGCTGTGCACGTGTTTAGCCTGCATGTACAGCAAACTCTTTGTCTTTTAAACAAAGTCAAAAAATTGACAAGAACCCTTAAATTGGAGCAAATGTTCCATCAGACCGGCTTCTCTTGTAGATTTTTCATTGCAAACGAGAACCATGAGAGTTTTCTTTTTGTACCGAGCAGCAAAAAATAGAGTTCATTTGCCTCGCCTCACACATTTAGAAGTTTAAGCTGAAATGATGTATCACACAGCTCTAACTCGCACTCGTCTTGTCCACCTCCTTTTCTGGCCTCTTTCTTACAAAATAAAATGAAACTTTGGGGCTTTTTAGGCTGCGGTGCGAAGCGAGCGGCACCCATTAGCAGATTGATGCTCGCTGCACCTGAGCTGACAACCGTTGGGGAAAAGTGGGATGGAAGGAAGGGAGGAAGGAGGAAAGAGTGAGGAGATTAGATAAAAAGGCAGCCCGTCTTGTAGCTGTCCTGTTTGTCCCGTCTCTGTCGGCATGGATGATAGAATATGACTCTGACTTAGTGTCAGGCTCCTTGCTGACACATACAAGTTAGAGATTAGAGAGATGCGAGAGAAGAAGGGAGGCGATGAAAGAGGACAGATGGATAGATTTAGATACAGTGGTGCTTACCCAGCGGTAGTCTCTGTTTTCACTTGTCATTTTCTGTGAAACCGGAGTGAATGAGAATTTACCGACTTCCTGAGTCATCCTGATTTTCCTCCTGATCTCCACCATTTTCTCCGCCATCCATCACCTTCACTTCCTGTCCCGCGCCTCTCTCTTTTGTTCCCCCTCTTTGTTTGCGCATTTGTTTCTACAGTGCATACGGATGTGTCGATTCTCTCCCCCTGAGCTTCGTATTAAATTTTAATTCCCTGCAGTGGAGGGCCAGAGATAGTGACGGAGGCTGACAGGTGTGCAGAAGAAGACGTAGACGGCTTGGAGAGGTGTAGGAGGCTGGTTCCAGTGCTAGTTCGGAGCCAGTGCCTGACTTAGCACCAGTTCTTTGTGTTTCCACCAACAAAGCACCGGTTCCAGGCTCCAAAAACTGGTGCTTTTCAGGCACTAACTCTTTGCTGGGCCAGAATTAAGAACCGAGTACGTCAAGGGCTGGGGGCGGGGTTACGCTGACCGACGATCAACGATGAAAACACAGAACCGCCATTTTTAACCCTCCTGTTGTCCTGCGGGTCAAAATTGACCCGTTTTAAAGTTTGAAAATATGGAAATCAAATATATTTTCACAGTGAAACTTCTGATGTCCACATTTTCAACATTTTTGGGACATCTTTGAACATTTTTTGGTGGGAAAAAAGAAATATTAAAAATGTTTCTTAAGAACATTCACATAAAAATCAACCAAAATCCAGCGGATTTCGCTGGATTTTGGTTGATTTTTATGTGAATGTTCTTAAAGAAATTATTAGAAGTTTTACTGATATATATGTAATAACTTTAAATATTTTTAGGATTTTTTTTTTGGAAGATTTTTACTAATTTTTTGAAAATATTTACAAGAATTTTCTTGCCAAATTTGGGGGATTTTTTTAAAAATAAAACTTTTAAGGGAAAGTTTTATGGAATTATTGGAATTTTCTTCCTGAAGGTTTTGCAAATTTTCAGAAATTTGGGGGATTTTTTTGCTGAATTTTTGGATTTTTTTCAGACAAGGAAACAGTATTTTTTGGTGCTTGTAAATGAGGACAACAGGAGGGTTAAACACCCTAGCCAGCAGTCGTAGTAGTCGTGCTAGTGTTTAGTGTTAATGTGTTGAAAACCCATAAATATGGACCTCAAATCCAAGCAGCAGTGGTCTGAGGAGGAGACCTAATGCTTCCTGGCACTGTGGTCTTCATATGTATTCAGTCGAAGTTACAGGGAGGCTCTCTGACCAAGCCGGTGTTCCAAACGATCTAGTGGGAGATGGCTGCAGCCGGATAGGAGTGGAGCCTCGAGTAACTCCTCAAATTAGCTCAAAAATGACTACATGGACCAGAAAAGGGAGCTGGGATGCAGCAGTGGTAGGCCAAAAGAGTCCTATTTTGACCTGCTGCATTCCATGATTCCAACTGGGGCCCTGAACGCCACATCTTTGACAATGATGTTTTGATTCTTAACATCATTGTCTTCTTAAACTTAGTCGCCGTTGCTCGTGACTACGATGAAGATGCGCATCTAGTAACAGTTTGATTATTTGTTTCTGGATCGCAATGTAGGCTTACAAAGTCAGGAACAGCACTTGCATGGTTACGTTGCGCGAACATTGTTGAACGGCTACACATGCAGTGACATGCTGATGTTTTATGGTGATGCAGTGACGTGGCTCCAACTCAATGGAAAAGCAAAGCAGTTCTGAGAAGGCACGGGATTTGAACCAACTAAGCACCAGCGCTGAACTAGCACCTGGTTGTTTTTGGTTGAAAAGGGATAAGACAGAACAACAAAGACACGTGTTTCTCCGTTTGAAGACTACTTTCTGTTTGCGGTGTCTTTTAGATTAAGAATCTAAAGTGAGCAAATCACTGCCGAGCCTCCCCCACCCCTCCCCCCTCCGTTTGCATGTGTCTGCGCCTTTATTGCGTGTGCACCGTCAGCACAAAGTTGGTGCTGAAACTGATAAACCATTATGCACGACGTGGGAGTGCATGTTTATGTGCCATTTTGTGTGTTGGTGTGCGTGCGAGCGAGCCGGTGTGTGTTGCGTTTAATGATCTTTTTGATGGTTCGGTGTAGCGGATATTGAGATGGATGGTCCATATGCTCTTTATGGTCCATGCATATTTCATATTCCAGCAGCAAGAGCAGAGCAGAGCAGGCATTGCTTATATGGCCAGGATGTTGCACTGGGACGTGGGCTGACTTTATGAGCGCTCAGATGCGCATCCCACTGCTTTGTCCCCTTTGAATAAATGCCGGATAAATACAACACATTTCAGGAGGACACCTACATATCCATAAACCTTAATGCCGGGCATCGGCGTTAGATCCTAAACGGACCCGTGCGGCCAGCTGTTGTGTGATTCACGGTGTCTGTTTGCATGTCATTTACTGCACAAGGACTCACTTAATAACCTGCAGGATCTTCATGTGAATAAATGCCAACTTCGCTACTTTCCTCCTCCCCGTTTATGAGGCACAATAGTGATTCAGCCGATACCTTTTTCATTTCCTGTTCCCTCTTGAGAAATACCCCTGGGCACACGGAAAGTGATGTCTTTTATGCTGCCGGCAGCAGCTGCAGTTTGTTTTGGAATAAAACAGATGAAGAGCGCAATAGTTAGAATGAAAGAAAAGCGTGAAGCAGCAGAAACTCGAAGCTCTTCAAAGGATAAGTATAGGACGAGTTTCAGTGAATGATCAGTAGAAAGCTCGCAGGACGCCCACACACAAACACAGACGGAAAAAACTTATATTTTTATTTCCATGTCCATGATACTATTTGTTAGAGGTGGTTTTCCACTTTCCATTTATTCGCATTAACTGTTTAGGATGTGGACATCATGTGTAGTATGTATTTAGGAGACATTTGTGTGCATTTTAACCCTCTAAACCCTCACCAAATGTCACCAAAACTGCACCATTATCAGAGCCAGAAACTATAAAAACAAAATAAATTAGATTTACTCTCCTGTAATATGCTGCTACATCTTTTTATCAAAATTATTTTATTCTACATCACTCATTTGAAAATTTGCCAAAAATAAACAGTTTGCTGTAAGTAGATTCTATAAAAAACTTAAAATTCTGTGCTCCTCTGTGCAACCATGAAGCTATTAGTGACTCAGCTGTGACCAACAGCTTAATGCCAAAAATTCTTAGACATTTCGGGAGTATTTACACAGAGTAGAAAGCAGTACTGAAAATAAATTTTAAAAAAAAAAATGTTAGTAGTAAAATATGTATAGTATGTGCAGCTGACACGTTTTCCAGTATTTGTAACACTTGTGAACACTTGCAAAAGATAAAGCTGGATAAGGATAAACTTTATTAATGCAAATTAATGCAGGAAAATCTTTCTAAATGTTATACATGTTGATTGTAGTTATTTTTTGCACATTTTTGGCATTTTTTTATGACATTCTAACTGTGTCATTCTGCACAGAGGATATTTCTAAGTTCTTTCTACTTGTAGTCATGGTTGTTCTGTTTCCATAGACTTGCAGAATGTTGTATTGCAAAGAAAAATTAGCCTATAGTGATGAAAAATGTGAAAATAGCACCCAGAAACTGCTTCAAACAAGTAAAACTTCTGATATTTGAGCATCTTGACTGACAGGAACATTTGTTTATCTGTTAAATAGCAGCTGAACGGACAAACTCTGCTTCCCGATGCTTTATGTGCCGCACATGTTCCCATACGCTCTCAGAAAAGCCCCTCCAGGTCCACGAGTGCACATTTCGCCGGGCCGATACGATGATTGACAGGTTGCCACCGCATGGAGAGGCTTATTGACTTCGTGGGAGAAAGAGACGGGGAGGGCGGGGACGACAGATTGACAGGGGAAGATGGAGGGGGAGGAAGAGGAGGAGCGAGAGGACATGGAGGAAGATTGAACCTGAAATGAAAAATTGAACGCGGGACGGATGGAAGGACACTGATAAGGCTGGAGAGACAGAGGAGGAGAGCGAGTGATGGTCGGGATGTTGCGCTGATAGACTGTCGACTCTGACAGAGTCTGCTCATGTTCAGTGGAGAGAGGCAGCCACATCATCAGCGCTGACACCGACACCCCCAAACACATGCACACTGGGATGCACGAGCTCGGAAAATCAGCCCGATCTGAGGCTGAACGTTGGTAATCCCACACCAACAGGTTCTCTGCAGCCGCACTGTGCTTTATTTACAATTTAAACCGTTGCACAACTGTATTTCTTCACAGAATATTCAATTTAAAATCACTATTTTGCTCCAATATCCTGTTTTTCGACAAAGTTGTGCCTTCTGCAGGCAGAATACTGGAGAGTCAGAGAGGTTTCTAGCAGCAGGCAGACTTAAAGTCAAGGTTTTGAAAGCAGACAGGAGATGTGCCGGCGGTTCTATTCACACTACAACAGCGTTGGTCTGTTTCACTGACGGTCACATTGCCCCTCGTATTGAACACAGAAAAACACTCGAAGCACCTGCGGATGTCTCTGAAAGGCTTGACTTTGCTCTTTTTACACCATAGATCAGACTGTAGCATGGTGTCGGTTATTATTCCTGAACCGTGTCGAGCACAGTGGGCGAATGTAGCATGGGATATCTGGAGAATTTTGGATTGTACACCTCTACATCACCTCCAGAATCCTGTAGCTACCACTTCGATTACAACTTTATTAATGATGATGAATTTTAAAGGTGTGGATGACTGAGAATGTCCCTGTAGAGTCTCTTCTTATGACAAGGATTTGTTTTTCTGGCACATTTGTAGTCCACACAGTTACAAATCTTCCATGTTTGTGGACGTCATAGATGATGAAATTTACACAACACGTCCATTTGTGATCAAGCAAAGACACAAAAAGCATAATTTAACATATTTTTACCCCCTTTTCTACCAATACAGACCAGTTATTACTTCTTAGATGGTGCTATTGCAGGTTAAAAGTTGGTTCAAGCTGCAGATCTTCTAAAAACCAGTTTGCTTTTTGATGCTACGTCATTGCAGAACTGTATAGTTTGTCTTCAAATAAGGATTTTGAAATTGCAGAGAATTTCAAGAACAAAATGCAAGTTCCAAGAACATGGATTTTGTTCTTGAAACTTGGATTTTGTTCTTGGAACTCTCTCAAGAACATGAATTTTGTTGTTAAATCTAAGATTTAGTTCTTGAAACTCTCTCAAGAACATGGATTTTGTTCTTGAAACTTGGATTTTGTTCTTGGAACTCTCTCAAGAACAGCACTGGGAGAGCTAAAACTCTGGTTGATCTTCTTCCTTTGGTTATGCAGACCAGCTCTGGTTTTTAACAGGAAACCACAAAGTTTAGTCATTTTGTTGGTCACCTAACCCCGACTCATCTCATGACATCAGCAGTTCTTGGTTCTAAACGTTTGTAGGCGTAGAGTTTGTTTCAGCCTTGGTGGGAAACACCTAAACTGGGAGGTCCTGGTTCCAGTCAGACATCGGCTGTTGGAAAAGGATCATCTGTTTTCAGTTTGCAGTCCTGTTTAGGGTGAAGGACTGAGGAGAAAGCTTGTACAGTTTGCGTATTTAACAGTCTGAAACCGCCGACCCACTCATACTGTACACACAGCTGTTGGGCTGGTCGGTAAACTGCACAAAGTTTCCTTTTCAGTACCAGACGCCAACATTCAAGGACTTTTGGCTCATTCATCATCCGACAGAATCTTTTTGTTTCTCTTATCAGTTTGGCCTGCGGAAGGAGGTCTCAGCACCGAAGCATCAGCGCTCCGCTCATCTTTTATGTTCCGCTTTGATAAAAAATAAAAATAGAAAACTCTCCAGATCAAGTCAGGTTGAACATTGTTTTTTTAGTGTGTGATTTTTTTTTATTTTTTTTCCCTCCCCTTTCATTGTTTTACTCCATTGATTCCATTTTCCCTCGACGGGTAATTGAGCACTTACAGTCTGAGTATGTGTGCGCATGCTTTAATTTCAGGCCTTTGTGACTGAGTATGTATGAACACGTTCAATTAATTCTCCACGTCACTGTGCATTAATAGAAATGTTGGAGCTCAGTGTCGTCTTCTGTCTGACGAGAACTGACTCAGACGCATTTAAACACTTAAAGACTGGATGCCGGTGCCAGCTTGTCCGACTAAATCCGCTGCTCATCTCACCATCTTTGTGTCTTAGTCTGAGAGTAACACAGCTTCTGTTTGCCCTAAAACCCATGTGTCTGTTCTGTAACAAGACAGGTTAGAGGAGAAATTTAATCAGTTATAACCTGGCACATGGTCAGTTGATAACAGATTCATAGAAAAGTGCTTCTTTTTGGAGCAATATGTCTTTAAATCTGATCTTATTTTACTTTATGAAAGGCTGTACAAGTGAATCTGTGCATATCCAGCTGGAAGTAGTAGGTCTAGGTCTAGGCAACAAACACAAATACTTCATCAATAACAGTAGGAAAGTTGTTATATAGTTTGACTTAAATTCATGAGATTCAAACCAACTTCAATGCACAGAACGATAAAGTTCAGTCTGGTATCATGAAAATGAAAAAAGCATCTAAATAGTCACTTCGTGTGGTAATGGAACATATTACTTTTTGCATCTGACATATCACTGCATGCCATGTAGTTGCAAAAAATGACCCACTACCCATTGATGTTCACCTTTTTTATATTAATAAACCTGACAGTCGAAAAGGTTCAAATGCAGCGACATAACATGCAAAATGTGCTGGAAGCGGTATGCTATTTATACGCAGTGCCATAATATTATGGTGCAAATTTAGATGTATACTTTCAAAAAATTCCCTTTTTTTAGCTGTAAGTTCTTGAACAATTTACTGTTGATTTACAGATTTTCTCTGTTTAGTTAAATTACAGATTCTAACTATTAAAATCACAGAAAAAAAATTTCAATGTTAACCATAAGAAAACAAGCCAAAACTGCAAATAATTAAAAAATAAAAAACATTTATGCATGGAATTTTGTTCTTTTATGTTTGACTATGAAAATTACATTATTTTCACTGTTTAAATCAGCAAAAAAATCATTATTTCCCAGATATTTGTCATTATTTGAAAGAAAAAAAAATATGCGTATTAAGAATTGAAAAATGGTGAATACTTTTTAAAAATAGTTTTGTTAAATCACAGATAATATCTAATTAAAATCACGAAAAAAATTTAACATTTCCGTGTTTACCAAAGGAAAACAAAGCAAAACTGCAAATAAAGTCAAAAATCAAAAATCTAATTGTTTTTTAAATGGTAATGTGTTCAAGCATGCTTCCTCCCTGGATCACAGAATCCAATCACATACGTTGTTAATAGAACCTCCATCACTCTCCGTCATTTCTGTGCAGGTCTCCCGAGGCATGCTAGTCTGCAAACCTCCACTGGTGAAAGCTGCTGCCCATGTGAGATGGTTTAAGAACTTCCACAAGAAACCTGACATAACCTGCAGAACAATCAAAAACTTGATTTGTTGTTATAATTAGGGCAAGTCGGGTGTTTAATTTCATCTCATTTTGCTTCCAAGTGTTGTTGTTATAGATGATTAATTTGTTCTTAAATCTTAAAAGCTCCAGTTACAGGGGGGTCTTGACTTACATCGGAGTTCTGTTCGTATGGCGCGACATAACGTGATTTTCACCGCAAGTTCTGACCTCCGAAAATCCACCACAATCCAATGTGGCGTACAACCAGCAAATGTAACCAAAGCCGTCTTCCTTGTATAGCACCATGTGATGATGTATTCATCCCCTCAGCTTGCAAACTAGTACCCACGCGATATTTGTTTTAACGTCGGAAATGCCGTACGTTGGAATGATGGAACAAGACTTTAACCACAAAACGCTGTAGGTCGAGGGCATTGTAAGCTGAGGACCTGCTGTGTTTCACTACATAATTGGAGTTTTGGCCTGGTTGTGCCAGATTTTACTTCCTTGTTTTTCTAACTTGACCATGACCACCTGTCATAGAGCAGGTTGTCCACTAATCTTAATGTTTGATGGTTTGACTCCCAACTGTTGCATAAGTGTCGTTGGGCAAGACACCAAATTCCAACTTGATCCTGTTGACAGGCAAACACCTTTTTTTGGAACATAGCTTAGGTTAAAAAGATGCTATATTATCCATTTTAAATGTGTGAAGCTGAATTCATTCCTTTGTCCTTGTTTATTTGTGTTCACGTGTTTTTAACATTCAAATTATGAACTGTGTAGCTTAAAAGAGCGGCAAAAGTGGTAAAAATCCAACTCCAGATCCCCATTAAAACTGTAAAAACATCAATAATTACCTTTACATTTTATTGTAATAAATCTCTTAGCTCTTTGTTACACACCTCAGCTCTGCTTTTAGTCAAGCTGAGATCTAAAATGGAACAAAAAAACGTGTCCACCTGAAACCAAATTTCCAGTAATCGGCGATGATTTGTGCTAATGCAGAGCAGTAATAAGTGGCAGTTAATTAGCCATTAGAGAGAGGGGATGGACACTCTCACAAAGCAATGAACCCCTGTCGACCAGCCTGCCTCTTTCTTTATTATTTATTTTTTTTATTCCTACAATGGCTCCATAAGTAGGCTTCTTCTGTCGTCATGGAGACTAATGTCGAAAGCCAGCTGTGGTTTTGTCTCTGAAGCCCATTAGGCCGGTGCTCAGTTGGCACTCTCCTCCATCTCCCTTTTCTTTCTGGCTCTCGCCTCCTTTCGACTTCACAGTAGTGGAAACATTCCCTCTGTGTGTTTAACTCCTGGGTCCGCGATATCGGGTCAAATCGAGGTTTCACATTCTTCTCAGCCTTTTTGTTTTACGCCGTTTGAAACTCTTATATTAGCCAAGCTTTAAACACTTTCCCCGTGTCTTTTAACACAGCGGACCCCACCCACCTCGCAGTTCAAGTAGTGCAAGCAGATAAAAGAATCATTTGCAAACCGTCTGACCCGAGTCGGCTTGATGGATGGCGCTGCTTCCCGTTCCTGCTTCCCTTCCTGCCCCGAACGTGGCTCAGGAGAGGGATCTGAGTAATGTTGTTGTTGTGGACGGTTCATCCCGGCACTCGGAGTGCAGCAAAATTACACAAGTGAGAAAATGTATAAAATAAATATAATATAAATATATTGCAACGTCATGCACCTATCGCTTGAAAAACACAATGCAGAAATTAAAACAGAGCTGTCAAAATGGAATGTTATATAGTTACAGCGTACTTGTGGTCCAGTCCAATAACAGAACCCTACATAGATCTAAATTTTGACATTATGAATGAGGACTTACAGCTGAAGCTGTTTTTTTCCATCATGCAACATCATAATGGAGTTTAGAGAAGCTGCTCAGAGCCTGGATGCAGGGCTTTGGGATGCATCTTGCAGTTGGCACTGTATATTATATAAACTTTATGTTTACTAAGCTGTTGATTCAGAAAAAAAACATTGCATGTCAGTTTTTTCCAATATCGTTCAGCTTTAACCTGCAGGCAAACACGTGGCAGATGTTACTGAGAGATGAGTGTGGTTTCCACCAGTAATCAGTAATATTGAGTGAGATGGCATCACTAAAGGCCACACATGCTCTCTAGCAACACTCCTCATGCTTTCTACTAAACATGGAAACAGAAGAAATGAATGTGAACAGGCAGAAGAGAGAGCAACCCATGTATATTTGCTGTTGTGAACGGTTCATCCCGGTGCTTGGAGCTCTTTTCCTCTTTTCCTCTCCCTGATATTCAAGCCTCCAGACCCTGACCCAAACGCACCAGTCAGCGGGACACCCGGTGCCATGCCACCCGGCCAGGAAGTTTGTTATGCAGCAGATTGATCAGGTTTCGCAGCCAAACTATCAATCTGCAGGACTGTACACGTGGCCGAGCGGTGGGTGTTGTTTTTCAGCAGGGTCAGGGTCGGTGTTTGTGTGTTTGGGGCGGCGAATGCAAGAATCGATAGGCGGGTCGGAGGGTAATGTCTCACTGAGTGCTGAGTCTATACACAGCCATCAGACAGGATCACTATCAATCACAGCAGAGCTTAGGGAGCGCTCGCTCTCTTTTCTCTCCGCTGAGCGTCTCTTCCCGCCTCTGCCGGCCGCCGTCTGATGGGATCACTATTGCTCATGTAAGGGCTTTGGGAACGGAGTCGTAGGGAAACGGAGGGGATTGATGGGAGCCCAGCGACAGGGTAAGAAGGCGGGAAAGATTGGTTCGGAGAGGGATAGGAGAAGCCATAAAGTGAGGCACGAACGCCATGGAGCGTAAAATAGGCTGCGTGGGCGGGATGGAGGTGAAACGGGCGATAAATTAGAGTCGAAAACAAAATCGATTTACACACAAATTAAGGTAAAGACCACAAGTCCCCGGCCTTATTCACAGGTTAAACAACATTTTTCTTAATTGAACCGTTCTGTCTTTCTCCCTTCCCGTTCGTGTCGCTCATCCTTTCATCCACCGTGCACTCTAAAAATTTATGTTTGGGTTCAACCAAAACAATCAGGTTTTTAGTTTATTTTTCCAACTATCCACAGGTGTTAACTCCACATACTACAGACATTTAAATACTGACGTTTTTAAGGTATTTCCATACATGTCTACTGTAAACTTTGCCTCCAGCTCAACTGAAAAATCAGAGAATTCTTGAACTGCCATTGCAAATATGTTCAACCAACAAACTATATTAAGTGAAGGGACATTAGATTTTTTTTACTACAAATAATTGCCACTTATTTATAAAAAATAAGTGGCGTGAACACAATTTTTTAGGTAAGTTCTTATTAAAAATCTGGTAGTTTTGACTAGTTTTTATGTATGTTTTAAAAGGAAATTTTAAATAAAAGTTTAAGTTAACCTGTATGAACACAAGTTTTTAAACTGGAATTTTAAAAAAAAAAACAAAGTGAAATAGATAAGTAAGGGGATTAAATTTAGTCATAAAACAATTTGCGTCAATCTTTTTGAGTTAAGACAACTTGATGAAATTATGTTCAACCAACAAACAATATTAATTTAGTAGAATAAGCATTTCCTCTATAGTATAAAGGGACTGTTAATTATCACTTACTGAATGATTGATTATGGTTGATTATTCTTGAAATCTAGTTCTTTCAACTAATTTTTCCATGTCATTTTTAAAGGAAATTTAAGTGTTATGTACTTAATTAGTTTTTAAGTTGGAAAATTAAACAAACAAAAAAATCAGTGAAATCGATAAGAAGGGAGACTTGAAATCCTGACCTCAAGGTAAAGAAAATGTAATTATCAAGCAATTTGTGTAAATTTTTTTTTGAGATAAAATTAAGTTTACCCAACAAACAATATTAAGTTACTGGAATTAGCTTTTCCTCTGTAACTGAAGGGATTGTTAACTATCACTTACTGAATGATTGATTGTGGTTGATTATTCATGAAAATTAAATAGTTTCAATAGTTTTTCCACATTCTTTAAAATGAATTTTAGGTGTTATGTACTTAATTAGCATATTTATAGAATGCAAGTTTATAAATGTGCAATTTCAGCTAAGTAAATAAGAGATTGGACTTGAGATCCTGACCTTAAGATGTAGAAAAAAAAGCGGTTTGTGTCAATCTTTTTGAGTTATGACTACTAAGAATAAAGTAATTCATAGTATTTAGATTATAATACCATTAGATATTATGTACACGATGGAATAAAATAGTTCATATTGCATTTTATATTAACTACCATCAGTTCAAATAAAGTTTCTTCCTTGTTAACTATTAAATTAATTTCCAACTATTTTATTGATTTGCGCAGTTTTTTAAAGAAATCAGTATGCTGTGATTCTAAATACTTTCTGAGTTCTTTATTCCTCTCTTACACTAACCCTAAATATCTTTGGTTTAAAGACAAAACATTAGATTTGAAGATGTTGTTTTTCACGTTGAGAAACACCGATTGGCATTTTATAGAACTAAAAGATATGTTCAACCAGCAAACTGTAGTGAGCTTCTCTTAATAAAAGGTTGCTCATAGAAGTAGTATTTCCATGTTATTTAAGAGGACTTTTTAAGTTTTATGTACTTAATTATCATAATTAGAAGTCTTCAAATCAGCAGATTTTAAAAATGAAGTTGCTCCAGTGTTAGGGAGGCAGATGAGGGGAGAGCAATGTAGTTACCTCAACTTCAGTTTAGCTTTAAATCAACTAAGTTTAAATTTTACACACAGTACTGAATTGGTGTAAAATAATGTCAGCCCAACTAATCAAAATAGTGTTTACAGCTTTAAAAGTTCAAATAAACCAGAAATTCAAGTTTTGAAGTGGACAAATATTAGAATTAAAGTGATGTAGGTAGAGGAGGGGACTTCTAAATAGTGCAGACATTTGGGTTTAATTTACACACAATATTCAGTCAATGCAACATGATTGTCAACCCAATCCATCAAAATAACAACTTAAAGGTTTATCCTAACCAGTATGTATTTTTTATCCTGCAAACATGGATTTGATTAAGTTGTGGTAGCGGATCCTTTGAATCCTATTTTCAGTCACATCTCTGATCTCTTCGACCTCATTTCTTCTCATTCCGCACATGTTTCGACCTCTGCGTTTTCCATCTGTAGTTTCATGCGGTTGTTCATTTTAATTTCCTCACGTCCATCCGTCTCTGTCGCGTGTGTTTGGGCAACACCCACGACAAGAGCCGGCGTGATTGATTGCAGCAACATGCATGTGCAGGCCAACATGCTTATTACGTACCATAATGGCGCGGGTGGGTGTGTTTGTGGAATGCGGCTCTCAGCGAGAGCGAGACGGCTCAGTTCAAAGGGCTAATAACGGCTGCCGTTAGGTTCCCGTGATGCCTGAACACTCTTTCTCACACCACCACAGTCCATATCCAGAGGCAGAGGAGGGTGATGGATGGAGAGGAGTGAGACGAGAGGAGAGAAGAGATGCAAGAAAATGGTGGAAATTGTGAGACCGCTGCTCGTGTTGTGGGTCCGTGTGATACTGTGATCAATTACCGACGAGGAGCTCTGCAGGCCATGTGTGTGAGAAGTGGCCTTGAGAGAAGGAGGCGTAATCCAGTCTGTTGGACACACTCTAGACAGGTATTGATTCCAGTGGTGAGAATTTAGAACCAACTACACAACTCAGACACACCTGCAGGCGGACACACAACAAACGCACATGTACAGATGTGGAATGAGACGGCGTCACTGAGGGAGAGGGCTGCACAACATCTAGTTTCATCACTGGTAGCACACATTAGCTACTGTGCATGGTGTGTGGGACCACAAACTGACTCAAACACAACTTATTTTCGCTGCTTAATACAAAGACAACACTCACGCAGTTCTCAAATAATCTACAAGAGAAATTCTGTCTGGTAGAGCGTTATTTTGTGAGTTTCAACGCTGCTTGCATGCATTGAGATGTTTGCACAGCGAAATTAGCGAGAAGCAAGTAAGAAAATGACATTTGGTTGCACAAAAGCAACTGAATATTAATCATGAGCACAGTTTTGGCTTCCTTCAACAAAATTTACACGACTGACTATGATATTAACCCTTATATGTTCAAAATTCACCCAGACTGGAGTGTGGAGGCATAAAATAAAGCATAAAATAAGTGCCTATATCAAATTTTAAACTCCGTATCTATTAAGAATGTCTAAATATCTTATGTCACATTGGTAAATGTATCATTAATCCTTAATAAATGTCTCAGAGAGCAGGGAGAGTGTATTTTTTTAAGTTTCACAACACTCGTTTTTGCAGTATTTTCAAAGTATTATACAACAATATCGTGTCCTGTTTTACGTTAGACAAAAAAAAACATCGGGATTTAAATACATTTTATTGAATTAGAAAATGGCAAGAACACATTGGAACTGTTGGAGTTTGTAATATAACCACGTTTAACCACTGTAGCCATTAATTTTTAACATGCAGCAGCCTGTGTCATGTGGTTTTGGTAAATCTGACATTAGAACACCTTATTTCCCTCTTTTTTTTTCTTCAAATTATTCTCTCTGAGCTGCTTCTGGAAACTAGAAGCTTCTCTGTGCACATCCTGCATCACCACAAAACTCTACATGATGAAATATTTCATTACTGACATTTTTTTGCTTTTATTATATATAGGACAGTGGAGAGCGAGACAGGAAACGTGGGTAGAAGAGTGGGGGAGGGACATACAGTAAATACCCATTACTGACATTTTTAATTTGGTTTCATACTTGTCTCCTCACAGTTAACCTGAAACGTTTCTGAATTTTTGTCACATGACTGTTGTTCACAGCTGAGTCATTTGTAGCTTCACAGTTGCACCAAGATGTGCAGAATTTCTTGTTTTTTACAGAATGTGACGAAAGTGACCAATATGTATTTGACAATGTTTTAAATGACACATATAGAAAGAAGGGATTTTAATGAAATGCCACCATTTGAAGTTTAGATTTTCCCGACCAAACTGAAAGTCACAGATGAGTAGTTCAAGGATTGTCAGAAAGCAGAAAATCTGACTATTTTTTTCTGTTTTTACAGTTTCTGGCTCTGATAAAATGTGCAATTTTGGTCATTTTTGCAAATATAAAATGACTTTCAAACCCACCTGCAGGTTTTAGTGTTCAGAGAGCTAAAAAAGTTACTAAAAAAATGCTGATCTTGTTGCTAAATATGCGATTTGTAGCAACATGCAGCACCTATTTTTGTGAAACTGCTTTCCCATTGCTTGAAAAACTCAATGCAGAAGTTAAAACAGAGCTGTCAAAGTGGAATATTATGCAGTTACAGCTTACTTATGGTCCAATCCAATAATAGAACTCTACTTGCGTATAAATTTTGACTTTATTAATGAGGACTTACAACAGAAACTGCTTTTTTTCCATCATGCAGCATCATAATGGAGTTTAGAGAAGCTGCTCAGAGCCTGGATGCAGGGCTTTGGGATGCATCTTGCAGTCGGTACTGTATATTATATAAATTCTATGTTTACTAAGCTGTTCATTCAGAAAAAACAACACATTGCAATGTCAGTTGCAAACACATGCAGTGGATGTTACTGAGAGATGAGTGTGGTTTCCACCAGTAATCAGTAATACTGAGTGAGATGGCATCACTAAAGACCACACATGCTCTCCAGCAACACTCCTCATGCTTTCTACTAAACATGGAAACAGGAGAAATGAATGTAAGCAGACAGAAGAGAGAGCAGACCATGTATATTTGACACTTTTTTAAAATGACACATGTGGAATGGAGTAGTTTTGATGAAATGTTTTGATTTGAAGCTCAGCTTTGGTTAATTTTCCTGACCGAACTGAAAGTCACAGATGAATAGTTTGAGGACAGTCAGAAAGCAGAAAATCCGACTATTTTTTCTGTTTTTACAGTCTCTGACTCTGACAAATGGTGCAATTTTGGTGATTTTTGTAAATATATAATGAATTTCAAAACCTCTGGCAAGTTTTGGGGTTCAGAAAGTTAACAGTTACCAAAAAAGAGTGTAAAACGTGATCTGGTCATTAAATAAACGATTTGTAGCAACATTATGCACCTGTTGTTCTGAAACTTCTCTCCCACCGCTTGAAAAGCACATACTTGTGGTCCAATACAATAACAGAACCCTACTTAAGTCTAAATTTCGACTTTATTAATGAGGACTTACAACTGAAACTGCATTTTTTCCATCATGCAACGTGGATTTGAGATGTCAGGTCGGGCAGTGAAGGCCACACATGAACTCTAGCGACACTCCTCATGCTTTCTACTGAACATAGAAGCAGAACAAGTGAATGTAAGCAGACAGAGTGGAGAGGAAGTTTTTTAATGAAGGCCTCATTGATGCTCCACATCTCCAGCAGTCTCCATTCAGTGGGGGAGCCTTTCAATTCCACCAGCTGATTGGAGTCCTCCCGCAACAATGTTAGCATCTCCGCACTGGACCGAGATGGGATGAAGAATTCCGGCCTCGGGGGACGGAGTGGCTTTTAAGTCCTGATTGGCAATCATTTGAAAGGCGCCGGGCGAGTTTTAATCCAGCCTTGTGCCCGTCAGCAGCATCTCCTTTGATTTCTTTAACCTTGATTTGTCTCTGCATATGTGTGGGGTTTTTTTTCTTTTTTGATTCTCAAACAGTTGCAGCCTCGCAGCCAATCAGCCACCCATGGTCTCCAGCTTTTTATCGCCCAGTAGGCGGACAGATTGATGCTGGAAACCTTCGACACCTAAATCTCTGCTGTGTTCGTATGTAGATCAAACCTTGAACATGTTTCACTCTGCTGGGTTACTGTCGGAGGCCAGCTGAGAGACAAATGAAGTGTTTCTCAAGTTCTAATGATTACGCTTCACGGTCGTGAAAGATTTTTGACTGGAAAGATGAAAATCTTTAAAGAAGCCAAAAAAAAAACCATTTTGGTGATCTAAACTCCTGGAGAAAGCATATTTTGATCCAGGTGACAAAATCAAGAAGGCGTCCTTTTGTTTTTTGCTCCTTTTGCTCACATTTTTCTTCACTTCTTGACACAAGTCCTGCTCTGTGGAAACAGAACAATCATCTTGAAGGAGAGAGAATCAGAAAAGTCTTCTGTGCAGAATGATACAGATTTCTTTGATCATTTGTTTCATAAAAAAAATTGAAAAAACGTGAAATCACCATGTCCCAACTCTGAGAAAAATGGCAGCTTCACATACTGTAGATATTTAGCTGTTTACAGATCAGCTGTAGGAAGATGTTTCACCATGCTGAATGTATCTCCAACAACTTGCTCCTCTGTTTACTGCTTCTGATCCATGCTGCATTTGTTACATTGATCCAGTAGCTTTGATTGTCCTCTCGGTCTCTCTGTGGAAACACTGCCTGCAGTTCAGTTGAATTTATGCAGAAAAGTTCCCACGTGACGGTTGGTTGCAGCTCAGTCAGCATCTGATTTTTTGTGTTTTTTTTTTTTTTTTTTTACAGAATCTGGTGGCTTATTTTTGGTGAATTTTCCCATGAAACATGCAGAATAAAGTGATTTTGATGAAATATCTGGATTTTAATCTTAAGTTTGGTAAATTTTCCACTCATAATGCATTTACAGATCATTCGAAAGCTGAATCATCAGCCATTACTTCTATTTTTGCAGTTTCTTGCTGAAAAATTGTGTAATTTTAGTGATTTTTAAAAATTAAAGCATGTCTTTAAAAACTTCTGTTTCTGACTTTGAATGGGAACCACTGTACCATAAGACACTTAAATATCATGTGACATAGTCAAACCACTTTAGAGTTAGATAGTTTATTGGGGATTTTTTTGGTTTGGTGCCTTTCATACACTATTGTTACCTTTTTTCAGTTTTTAACAAAATTATTCATTAAATAATGTCTTACACAACTATCTATCATTACAGTTAATTAGTTTTGACGGTATCATGATATAACAACCCTAAATTATTGTATTTGTAGCATATTGGGGTTGGGAATCTGCTCTAAAAATGTGAATAAAAAACTCCAAACCATCAACTGAGCAGACATTTTGACTCGTCGCAGTAGGAAAAGTTGCAGATATGACTACTAACCTTTTATTGAAGTTTTTATTTTCCACCTACGTAACATCCGACAGTAACATGTCAAAACGTCTCCAATAAAAAGGCCGTTTGTTAGCAGAAGCTAATGTCTCCCATTGGCGAGCTGTTGTCCATATGTTTCCTTCTGGTTTTTATGGTAATCTTCAAGGTCACCGCTGAGATTATTTTACAGCCGCACTATAAAGGGACTTTCTCCCACATTTGCTGACCCGTCATGATGAGAGGCTTTAATAAGCTCTTTGAAAAATGCGCCTTAATAAGTAGCATTTCCCACTTTGGCTGTTGAGCTTTTATTTCCTCCCCTGTTTGAAGTTTGCAGCCTTGTTACAACAGTTTCTGCATATAATCACAGACCGACATCTCAGTGGTTTTATAATGTACAGAACATTTACAGACTGTTTCTGTCTCCAGTCTCTGCATAGATTCTAAGAAGAAGAAAATATCTAAACAAAACTGAGCTGCAGCAGAAGAAGAACAAACATTAGAGCAGTTTGAAGCCTGTGAACTGCTTCCTGTCTGCTGCAGAAGTGATTTTAACATCCTTTTATTGGTTTATAAAGCTCTTAATGGTTCTACTTATTTATTGGATTCATTCTATGAACCTTGTAGAACCTTCAGGTCTTCTGGTCAAAGTCTTTTAATTAAACTCAAACTCTGTGTATTTTTTAAAGCAACCTCAAGACCAAACCTTTTTAATTTGATTCAATTTTATTTTATTTTATTATTTCTCTGCTTATTTGTGCATCTTAGTTCATTTTATTTGTCTGTTATCTTGTCACTTTTTACATAATTTCTCAGTTATGCTATTCAGAATTTCTGACTTATGACATGCATTATTATTATTATTAGTAGTAGTAGTAGTAATAGTAGTAGTAGTAGTATCGGTTTTGGAGTAGTAGTAATCGTAGATTTTTTTAGTACTTTTTAACTGATATTTAATTTTCTATTTACTTTTTAGCGTATTTTATTTTGTCTCACTTTTTACAATTATTGTCTTATTTTGCTTTTCTGAATTTTTTTCTGCCTTATTGATATTATGAGTAGTAGTATTATATTTATATTATTTTTGGTAGATTCCATTTATTTATTTCTCTATTTATTTATATATGCATTTTAGTCTTTTTGTCCATATTTAATCATGTTTCTTTATTTTGCTTTTTTGAATTATTCTTAATTTGATTTATCTTGCATCATTATTATTATTAGTAATAGTAGTATAGTAGTAGCAGCGGTGGTGGTCGTCATCATAGTCCAGTAGTAGTAATACAATATTTAAATTTTTTTTTTTTTTTTACTGACTTTATGCATTGCAGTCTGGTTTAGATTTTTCTTTTTACTTATTTTGCCTGATTGATAATAGAAGTAGTGCTTTAAAAAGAATCTTATGTATATATTTATACATTTTAGTCTTTTTTATCTGTCTTTAATCATGTTGCTTTTGTTATTGTTTTATTTTGTTATTCTTAATCTGATTTATCCTGCATTATTATTATTGTTGTTATTGTATTATTATTTTTGTTATTATTATTGGTAGTTTAGTGGTAGTCATCATCGTAGTCTAGTGGTAGTCATAGCATTTTTTTAAAATTATTTTTTAAAATTGATTTTATGTAGTTTTCATTTCACTTTTTAAATATTGTCATATTTAGCCATTTTAAATTTGAATTAATCTGCAGTAGTCATAGTAGTGGTTGTATTGTTTCTTTAAAAAAATGTTTTTAGTCAGTTTCATTTATTTATTCATTCACTTAAGTCTTTTTCTGTCATTCCTTTTTCATTATTTTATTTTACTTTTTTTTTTTTTTTTGGACTAATTTAGCCCGAATAATATTCGAAGTAACGCTTTCAGAAATCTTATGGATTTATTTAAACATTTTAGTATTTTTTGTCTGTCTTTTATCAGTTGTATTATTGTCTTTTTCGCTGGTGTGAATCTTTCACTCATCCCTCCTCTGGCGTTTTCTCATCGTCATTATTTATGACGCCGTTACCTCTGCTCCTGTTTTTATTGAGTCCATCTTTATGACATACTGCTGGAGATTAGGAGGGTTGTAGGGTGTTTTTTTATGCTTTTGTTCTGTAAAGCACTTCTATTTGTAGGAAAGAACTTCTAATGGATTAATTGATTGAAATGGATGATACAGAGTGAATCGTGGTTTCATTGTGGCTCAGTAGGTGTTATTCTTATAAAAAACATGGTGTATATCCGGTGTAATAATGCGGTGTGACTTTAGCTCGCTTTAATATTAGAACCTTCTTCCATCCGGCCAGCAGAGAGGTCCTCGGAGTTCTCGTTACAAAAACCAGGGACTGCTCTCGCTGTCGGAGTGTTTTATTGATGCACGACGCTCCACCAGGCCGGGCGGATGGCAGGCAGGCAGGCGGGGGGTAACTCCGTAGCATTATGTTGCCGATGACTGATTTATATTGTCTCTCTCTCGCTCTCTCTGGCCTCTGATGTGATTTTACAGTAGCAACATTGATCCGAGCCCACTTTGATCTGAGCTCTTAGCTGTTGCTTCTTCTCGGCTCCCCGGTGGCCGGACTCAGCTCGCTTTTAACCCCAACTACTCCTCGTCTCATCCCATAAATCCTCCCATCTTCCCCCATCTTCCATCCTTCCATCTCTCCGGTGGACGTCCTACTTCTTCTGCCTTTTTTTTTCTTTGCTCGGCTGATTAAACTCCGTCTCTCGGCTCCGGCCGGCCAGGTACAGGAGAGGAAATTAGTGGTGATTCAACACAACAGGAACATGGAGGCGTCAGGAGGGATCCCAGCTTTTCATAACCTTCTGCACGCCTTTTTATTTGGAATTTCTATCCAATATCAGCAGAAAAAACACCCCAAAACAAGGCTGCACATTTTGGAATGAAATGAGGATTTTCTCTGCTGATTCTTGGGGAAATCGGTCTCTTAAAATTAAAATATTTATTGCGTTCTCCTTCATATGCAGCAACAATATGACTGCGACTGGTTCGGGGCTAAAAGAGGAAAAAAAAGAGCAGAATCCCAACAGACAGTTTATATTTAAGCTTTTTACTTAAATGAAGCCATGTAAGCTCAAACTGAAGTCACTGTGCGGTCACTTTATTGATTTTTTTCATTATCAAGCAGCTTATTTTATTAATAAAACATATTAATGCTGTTGTGCACTTAAGCTCACTGCAGAATAGACCAATACGTGTTACTTTTGTGCTTTTTCTGCCACATTTCGTGCTGCTTTTTAGACTTAGGAGCTAAAATCTTCCAAACACAACCTCATAATACAGAGCAGTGTAATAAATATTGACATATCAAGAACCAATTCCACATCTATTAGCTTTAATCTCGATATATTCCTGCTTAAAATGTGTTTGTCTCACTGTATGGAGCTGTTTATGTAACATTTAAGCCTAAATTCACATAATTCTTGAACTACTATGGGTCAAATTATGTGTTTTTTCCAATGTTGATACTGAATTTTAGCAATTAAACTTCATTTGTAGATCACATTTTAGACAATGTGCCGTTCAAATAGCTTGAGAACATAATGAAAATGTAAATTAAATACTAGTACTTAAAAATGTGACTAAACTAAACCAATAGAGACAGATAGCTGACATATACGAGCTGTTAAAATGAAAATCTTGGTGTCAAAGTGTAGATTGACATAAAAATTCATGGTAATGTCTTTGTTTATTTGTCCTTCATGTAACTTTTTCCATCAGTATTGATTAGCTGTTGGTCTTGACTTGTAGCCAATCAGAGTAGAGGAAAGCGTCTGCATTAGAGCTAAAGTAGGCCACTTTTAAATGGATTTATTTCATTGAGAGGTGATTAAACAAAGAATGATACCAATAATCTGAGAAATGACGAATATTGGGGCTGATAATTGCTGCAAAATGCATCATTTTTAGTATCTTGATCTTGAAGATAAAGGACAGTATGTTAGTTTAGACTGTTGTTTTAAATATATCATTAATCAACAACTATTTTTGTTAATGTATTAATAGATTTGAGTCATTTTTTGAAAGACAACACCAAAATTCTCTCATTTCAGCTACTTAAATGTGAATATTTTCTGTATTTTTTCCTCCTCTGTGACACTAAACTGAATATCTTTACACAAAACAAGACATTTGTCATATTTAGTTAATGATGGACATTTTTCACTGTGTTCTGACATTTTACACCAAGCAACTTACTGATTAATCTAGAAAATATTCAATAGATTCATCAGCAACTAAAAAACATCATCAGTAGCAGCTCTTGTGTTAGACTGCATTATGCTGTGCAGGATTTTTACACTTATTTTTGCATTTATCTTATCATATATTTTATTTATTTATTTTTTAATACATGATTAAAATCACAGAACAGGTGAAAATAAGTCCTTACATCTTATATATGTCGTATTTTACAGCTGGTTCTTCTTTAATGCAGTCTGAGAACATTCATGTTTAATGCTCGCTCCATTTATGCAGAAGAATTATTGTCACGTAGCGATGTGACTGCAGGTTCCATGTGAAGAAACGACGATTTCGCTGCGATATAATCTCTCTGATTATCTACCACAGCATGAGAAGGTCTTCAAAGATTCTGATGCCACTTTTCCATGATGCAGGATTTACTGTTAACACGGTGAAATCAGCCCCTCTTTGAGTTTTATGTGCATAAATGAAGGTTTGGCAGATTGAAGCGCAGCGTGCACGGATGTAGGGCTGCACCATTTATTGGTTTAGCATCAATATTACACTGCAAAGTGAAGAAAATGAACTAAAACAAGTTTTATTTGCTGCTTTTTGTCACTTTTGACGACTAATCTACAAGAAAATCTGCAATAAAACATCATTTAATCTGATTTTAAGGCTTTTTGAAGGTTTTGATTTAACTTTATTCACTAGATGCAGAGTTTGTTGCCCTGCGGGATCCTCATGTGCACAAGAAAATTTTAAAAAAAGGAAGATTTGGTTGTAAAAACTAACACAGTATCAGTTGTTTTAGCATTTAAATCGGCTCTATGTTCAAATCCGAATGACGTCCAAAGATGAAAAACTATTTTGGATGAGAATAGTGAGGCTAAAGATGAAGCGAAAAGAAGTTAAATTTCAAGAAAAAAAAGTCAATATTTTGGAGAAAAATACATAAATGGCATAATGTGAGAAGAAATGATGTAACTGTTTGGGAATATTCATAATATTTAAATAATTTCTGCAATTTTACTTGAAAATGTTTTGAAATTCTGATGTAAATTCATAATTTTACAGGAAACCTAGAAGAATAAAGTAGTAAAATTGCAAGTTTGTTATTATTTTGAAATACAGCCTTTTTTGGGTAAAATTACAACTTTATTGGTATAATATAACTCTATGCAACTTTATTCTCAAAATCTCAGTGTTTTTTCCCCAAATAATCTTGAGATTTTACTCCAAATTAGATGCAGACTTTCTGAAGCTGTTTAACCATTTATTTGCATTAATTCCTAACTATTTATTCCAGTATAACTGCACCAGTTTCCCCAGTTTATATCATGCTATTTGTGTGCATATGAGCAGAATCTATAATAGTTTAATTACCCATCAATTATCTGTCTGTAGATCTTTTTTTAAATGATTTTTGATGCAGATACAACCCCACTAGAGTGAGTATTTCTTTCCAAATTGAACTTTCCGAGTCATCTGGGGAAAATTCCAGCGTTTTTTTCCATATATTTTGCAGAAAAGCCCATCAGTTTCCTCCGATATCGTGCATCTCTGCTCAGATGTCTCAGAAATCCACAAACCAAAGCAGGTGAACACAAACGCAGTGGGAAACCCGGAGCCATCTTTCATGTGGATTTGCTTTCAGATTAGGTGAATGCCCTGAGCTGCCCTCCCCCTCGCTTCTCCTCCCTCTTCTTCCTCCCATTATCCCTTCATCTTGGAAAACTTGCTTTTGTTTAGTAGCATTTTAAAAACCCCACTCTCCTGCTACCTCCTTTATTTGCTATTTTCCTCAATTTGCATCCACGCCTCCCTGGTGGAACCAAATTCATCCTTTATTTTTATTTTTTATTTTTTTTGCATTCACTATAAATATAGTTCCCTTACAGCGCTTTTTAAAAAAATACCAGCAGAAATAAATCTCCTCTGCAGGCTAGTAAATGATGTAATGAGAGAAAGTGAAGAGGAGGAAGAGCGAGATGAGGATGAATGTTGAACAATTAATCTTCCGACTCTCAAAGAAAAAAAAAGAGAGGATTGGATGGAAAGGAATTGGGGAAGGATTTGAGGGAGTGATGGAGAGAGGGAACAGCGTTTCGATCTTCATTTAATAATTGAATAATAATCTCCCCGGAGACGTGACCTAGAAGCAGCTGGGAGACGGAGGCGCCGAGGACGACGCGCTGCTGCCCCCTTGTGACTTTCCGGCGTCACCGCAGCGGCCTCATAAACGTGTGTGTGCTCACCAGCGTGTGCATGATTTACAACTGCAACCTGTCTCTGTCACACAGATATGGGCTCGTGTCTGTGATGGGGAGAAAAAGAGGCTTTTGGATGTCAGGAAAGAATCTATTTCACTTTGTCTCTCACACACACACACACACACACACACACACACACACACACACACACACACACACACACACACACACACACACACACACACACACACACACACACACACACTCTCAGACCTTATCTTCGCTGTCAAGCCGAGGCTTCTTTAGGCCTGACGCTGATGTATGAGCTTTGGGGGGGAACAAACGTGGCCGGGACGTTGACGGCTGACGTGAGCGCAACGTTGCGTTCAGGTTGATGTACGAGCGCTGGGGTTAGGGGACGCCGCCGCGCTGACACCGGGAGAACGAGCTGTGGCCCCGGGGCCTCGAGTCCACGCCGAAGAGCCACATCCACATTCTGTGCATGCGGCACACACAAACACACACACACCTGCTTTGTGTTATTAATAAGTGGATGACTCCGGAGCACAGATTTGTTTGACACCAGGTGAACATACCAGGAGGTGACGTGTCGTGTTGACTTTGCACTGATGTGTGTGACGGTGATTGCTGAGTAAATGTGCAGAACATGTGCAGGTTTTAAAGACGCTGCACGCAAAACCAGCAGCTAAATGTGGAACTTCACGCAAGCTGTGATAAAACTGAACCGGCTCCAAATACTATCAACACTGTATGCACCAATAACAACCAAGATATTATCTTTAATTTAATGAAAATAAGTCCAGTGGTGTTTAAAGAAAACAACCTAAAATGATTCATTAACATCTATTTTCATAATCAAAAGTAATATTTGTGGTTTCTTTCCTCCTCTGTGACACTAAGCTGAATTTCTTTGGACAAAACAAGACATTTGTCATCTCTGGGAAACACTGATGGACATTTTTCACCATTTTCTGACATTTTAGACCAAACAATTCATTGACTAATCCAGAAAATAATTAACATATGCAGGTGTAAATTTGTTGCATTCTAACTATGATAAAAAGGAGGCTAAACTGGCTCTGCTTTGGAGAAATAAACACTGTATGCACCAACAACACCAAGATATTATCTTTAAATGAAAATAAGTCCAGTGCTATTAAAAAAAACCCTGAAATGATTAATTTCACAACTATTTTCATAATCGAAAGGTCTAAATTCTCTGATTGCAGCTTCTTCTTTCCTCCTCTGTGACACTAAACTAAAGGTGGAACTTTGTGCTAATTTTCATCGTTTTCTGACATTTTAGACCAAAAAACTAATTGATTAATCCAGAAAATAATCAGCAAATGCAGGTGTAAAGTTGTTGCGCCCTCAGTTAGGAATTAGAAGCAGCCGAATGTGGAACTTCATGTAAACTATAATAATTACTGAGGCTAAACTAGGTCAAGTTTAGAGGAAGAAAACACAGTGTGGAGTATTTGTGCACCAATGACACCCAAGATATTATTTTTAAATCAAAACGAGACCTGTGCCGTTTATAAAAAAAAAAACAAAAAAGGAGTGCACCTCATTCTTTCTTACAGATTCGATTATTTAGGACTGTTTTGTTCAATGAAACTGAAGCGTATCTAAGTCAACAACTATTTAGATCATCAGTTTAAGTAGTTTTTGAGCAAATAAAAGTCTAAATTCTCTGATTGCAGCTTCTTTCTTCTCCAGTTTTCTTTTCTCCTCTGTGACAAACTTACTAATATCTGTGCCAAATGTGGAACTTTATGCCAACTCTGATTGAACAAACTGAGGCTAAACTGGCCCAAGTTTAGAGAAAACACCACAAACACCCAACATATTAGTTTCAAATACAAATGAGTCCAGTGCAGTGTTCTGTCAGTTAGGACTATTGTGTTAAAAACTGAAACGACTGATCAACAACTATTTTGATTATTGATCACAAAACTAACAAATTAATTCAGAAAATAACTGATAATGAAGATAATCCTTAATTAGATATATCCATATATCCACAGCACTCCTGCATTTCTGTGTAGTAGAGAATGTGAATTACAACCAGAATTGCAATGATAATAAAAGTTCAGCAGCTATTTTCATGTTTGATTTTTCAGTTTGTGTCATTTTTTGAGGGGAAAAAAGTCAAAATTCTGCAATTGCAGCCTTTAAAATGTGATTGTTTTCTGGTTTCTTTCCTTCTTTGTAACAGCAAACTGAATATCTTTGCACAAAACAAGACATTTGTCATCTTTTGGAAACACTAATGGACGTGTTTCAACCTTTTAATCCAGCAAACAATCATCGGTTGCAGCCGTAGTGTCAGATTACATTGCTGTTGTGCACGAGTTTTGTAATTTTTGCATTTATCTTGTCATGTAATGTGTAGTTGTATGATTAAAATTACAGTACAGGTGAATATAAAGACTCGTCATTTGGAATTAGAAGCAGCTAGATGTGGAACTTTATGCAAAATATGATAAAACTGTGGATAAATTGGCTCAAGTTCAGAGAAAAGACACTGTGGAGTATTTGTGCACCCAAGATGTTATAGTGAAATGAAAATGAGTCCAGTGTTGTAGTAGTGCATGGTATCCTTTGTTCCTTTATTTATTATTTTATTTATTATGTGTGTGTGTGTGTGTGTGTGTGTGTGGGTGTGTGTTGAGCTCTGTGGGCTGCAGTTCACCATATAAATAACATTTTTTACTACCAGTTCTTAAGCCTCAGACTCAGAACTGAAATCTGACCGGCTGCCAAATGCAGATTCTCTTCCTCTGATCCCTTCACTGCCAACTTTTTATTTCATTTTTTATTCACTGGAGGGGAAGCAAATCAAGAAAATGTCCGGTTAGTGTTGTGTTCACTGTAGTTTATTTGAAAGACGACCGAAAATCTGAGAATCTCTGAACTCTGAGCAGCAGTTTCTGGCCGTTTATTTGCTCCCGTCTCATTTTTCCCCACTGTGGGCTCATTTTTTGACTGCAATATAAAATCCTGCAGATCTATATGAAACAGAACAACCATGAAGAAGAAGAGAGATCTCAGAAATGTCTCCTATGCAGAATAGCAAAATTATAATGCCACAAATCATTCCAAAAAAGAGACAAAAGTTGAATTTCTTTGCTTTTTCTTGTTTTACAAACAAATAAAAACCTGGAATCTCCATGTCCATCATTTTCTCAAGAATTCACAAGTGTTACCAACAGTAGAAAATGAATGTTAATATTTTATTGCTCACATTGGTAATTTATTTCCATACTTCCAGCCTGCAGTTCAGCCCAAAAATCCCTGAATTTTTGTCATATGACTGCTACTGACAGCTCAGTCACTAATAGGTTGTCTGTTGTGCAGAAAAATGCAGAATTATTTGTTTTCAGCGGAATCTGTTTTGAGCAAAGCGTTGATTTTTGGCCAATTTTTAAATGTATAAAGTGAAAGTTTTACAATGGAACAGCAATTGATGCGTTCAAGGACCGTTGGAAAGTTGAAAATTAAATTTTTTTCATGGTTGTTTTTCTGTATAATATTGAATATTTGCATGGATTGTGACCGTGTGTGTTGTTGTGTCTCAGTCTGCGTAGGGAGGGCTACACGATGCAGGTGAACGTCAACGACTACCTGGACATCTACTGCCCCCACTACAACGACAGCCAGCGCATGGTGGGCACCGGCGAGCAGTACGTCCTCTACATGGTCAGCTACCGCGGCTACCGGAACTGCGACCCCCAGCTGGGCTTCAAGAGGTGGGAGTGCAACCGGCCCCACGCCCCCCACGCCCCCATCAAGTTCTCCGAGAAGTTCCAGCGCTACAGCGCCTTCTCGCTGGGCTACGAGTTCCACGTCGGCCAGGAGTATTACTACATCTGTGAGTGGACGCAGACCTGCAGCATGAGTTTACAAAAACCCATCACTGTTTCATCTAAAATATCATGTTTGGCCTCCACTAAAACAATGAATGCATCAGGATTTTTTAATTCTGACAAGAGATAATGTTATATTCAACCAACAAACTTCAAAAAGTTGTAGGAAAGATATTATTAATTAGCATTCATTTAATGATTGGTAGCACAAACACATATTTTTAGGTTGATTACTTATGACTACTAATGATGTTGTTCCAACTAGTTTTTCCACGTTCTTTAAAGGGAATATGTAACTGTTGTATGCTTAATTACTATAATTATGAAATTTTTAAAAGGCTACTTTTAGAAATTAAGTTAGTTTGACCTCAAAGTGAAAAAAATGATCCATTAAGTCAATTTCATTATTAATCTGAATTTAGTTTTAATTCAACTAATACAGAAATTTGAGTTTAAATTACTGCTACAGTTAATAACATCATTTAGTGAAGCCAAATAAGCAAAAAAAAAAAGATCTAATTCACGCACAATAACATCAGCAAATGTTGATACAATTTCTGACCTTATTTAACAGATCTAAATAAGCCAAATAACTGGTATTTCCACAGTATCTAAAGAGAACTGTTGTGTGATATGTGCTTATATAACACAAGTATGAACACAAATTTTTAAATTGACAGACATTTAAAAAGTTCAGTTGCTCCAATTAAATTTCCTTTTGCAGATTCTGGCTTTTTTTCTGCAGTAACTTTTAAAAAAATTGTTCATTGTAAAGCAAAATTGTTGGTAATTAGGTTTTTCCTATGAACTGCAGTATATTTTAAGACAGAAAAAACAAAAATTGGGTTTAAATTATGCATTTTCCGGTCATATTATGTCAAACCATACTATCAAAATGATGTTTGAAACCTACGTTTACTTAAATCAAGAAATTTTAAATTACAAGTGACTAGAACGTGTCCCTTGATTTAATTTTTAATTTTCCGTGCAGGTTTTACTGCATGTCCTCTGGAAAATGATTCCAGCAGGAAGCTTGTGAGGCTTCATCTTCGATTAAATGTGTTGTTTTTTTTCTATTGTTGCATGAATTTGATGAATCCTCGGCTCAGATTATCCGGAGAGCGTCCTGCAGTTGTTTCCGGATAATGAATCACTCCTTCACTTCTAATCACATCAGCCTGCAGTCAAGCAGCTCATCCATTCTGCTGATCACTAATCAAATTAACTCACAACACTTCACGCCAAAATGAGGAACTTTTAGCTCGTTGCCAAACAAATCAAACGGAAACATCGCAGGACGTCAGCTGCATAACGACGGTGGGCTGGTTTAACCTACATTAGTAGAAAGTTTGAATCAGAAAAGCTGCACGAACGTCACAAGTAGCTTTCAATTATCAAATCAAAGCAAATTCAGCTGGAAACATGCTGCCTTTGCTTCATAATCAGTCAGAAAAACATCAAAATTCTCTCATTTTAGCTTCTTAAGCTTTAATTTTTCCATTTTTTCTGCCTTTCTGACAGAAAACTGAATATTTTTGAGTTTATGGACAAAACAAGACACAGCTGATCCAGAAAACCAATTTATAAGTTAATCGCTTTGGCTCTACAGTTTCCTTTATAATCAATCAGAAAAACGTCTCAATTTTCTGATTTCAATACCCCTGTACTATACTGTATATATACTGTACTTCTGAATACTCGATTACTAAAGTAGTCGATAGCTGCAGCCCTAGTAATATATATATATATTTCTCCTTCATAACTTTATGATTTTAGTGTTTCTTTTATTCAAGCTGACTTACTATAGACTCTTTTTAAAAATTTTATGACTTTTTTTGTGTGTGTTTTAATATTTTTGATCTATTTAAGCCGTTTTATCGGATTTTAAAAGTAAAAACGTGTATCTGGACAGTTTTATATTTATTTTTCTGCTTTGTAACTTTATGATTTTAGCATTTCTTTTATTTGAGCTCACTTATTATAGGTCCTTTTTTTGTTTATTGGTTTGTGCAGTTATAGATCCACTAGTGGGACTTTTTTTTGTGTGTGCATTTGTAATATTTTTGATCTATTTATGCCGTTTATTTCTGATTTGAAACATAAAGTGTTTCTGGACAGTTATATCTGTGATTTTAACATATTTTTTATTCGACTTGGCTTTTTTTCAGCTCTTTTGGGGGATTTAATGCCTTGTTCAGTTATAGATTCACTAGTGGGACGTGTGTTGTCTTACATTGTAGTTTTTTGACATTTTTTGTGTATATTTTCGATCTGCTGAAGCCATTTTATCAGATTTGAAACATAAAAATGTGTATCTGGACAGTTATATACATGATTTTAACATTTCTCTTATTCGAGCTGATTTATTTTAGACTCTTTTTTATGGCTCGTGCAGTTTTAGATCCACTGGTGGGATGTTTTTTGACCTTGACCTTTGTTGACCTTGTCCTTGTGCGTTTTGTGTTGCAGCCACGCCCACCCATCACCACGGACGCAGCTGTCTCAGACTACGAGTTTACGTCTGCTGCTCCACAGGTGAGTTTCTCCCTTTAACCCACTGGGAATCCGTTTGCAGACGTTCCACCGGACCGTCGCTGCACATCTGGACCTCCCCGCCGTCCTGCGTACAGATGCATGCTGGATCTGAACGCAGCAGAAAACAGGCAGCTCTATTAATACTCCCGCTGAGTTTCCTCCCTGCAGCACTTTCACTCCTCTTCTTCCTCTGTTTTTCAGCTTCCCTCTCTCTCTGCAGCAGCTTTGAAGGGCCTCCCCCCTCCTCCCCCCTCCTCCCCACTCCTCTCCCCTGTCAGAATCCATTTATTGCTGTGTGCGGTCAGTGGGTGGTTGTGTATATGTAGTGTTATCCTCTGCTGCCACCCTTCAATCTCTCGGCCCACGCTCACATTCACACATCCACAGCGGCAGACTTTGATCCCTGGCCTGTCCGGTCCTTTTAACTTCCACAGCCCTCTAGTATTAACCTCTCCTCCCCCCGACTCACCCCCGCAACTCCATCGCTCTGCTTGCAGCCGTTTTTTTTTTTTTTTTTCTTTCCCTTCACAGCTCCTCTTCAGTTTGATCTCTGCTCTCGCCGTCGGGGCTGTTGTGGCTCGTCGGTGTGTTTTTCTTAACCCCTGCCTCTCTCCAGACGTCGGCCTGGATATAATTAAACTCCTTTAGTTTGAAGCACCTGCTGCTTTCTGTGTTTCACTCAGTTTGTTTTTCTTTCTCCCTCCCTCAGCCTCTGACGTGGACGACGAGCCGGAGCCCACAGAACCAGACTACACGCTTAGACCAGGCCTAAAAATTGACGATGTCGGTGAGTCATACACAAACACATCAGTCTGCCCCACATCTGGAGTCATGACAACACATGACAGCAGGCTGAACTCATGAAAGTCACATGATTTGTACTCTTCATAAGCTGCCTCATTAAAATGAAAGAAAAACTCTTTTTCCCAACAAATCTCACAAATACATACAGCTGTTAAATCTTTAGAGCCCCCAGAAAACCTGCTGCCATTTGTTTTTAATCACCAAAATTTATCAGGACCAGAAACGGTAAAAATAGAAAAAATTAACAGATTTTTGACTTTCACACAGTTTTTGAATGATTCATGTTTGGCCTATGGTTCCTTTAGGAAACTCAATCAAGTCTAAGCTTCAATTGTAAAAACAGACTCATTCAGATTGCACTAATTCATTAAAATCATATGATTTGTACTTTTCACACGCTTCATTAAAGTTAAATAAAAGTTCCTATTTTACAACAAACCTCACAAACTAACAATGTGACTGTTCATCTAAAGATTTTTAAGAACAGGTCCCAAATATATGTATTTGTTTTATTAACCCTCTGAATTGAACTGCATTATTAAAAGGCATGTTATATATTTTTAAAATATTGGCAAAAGTTTGCCATTTATCAGAGCTAAAAACTATAAAAAATTTTAAAAATCAACAGATTTTACACTTTCACGTGGTTCTTAAATCAATCATATGTGATATGTGGTTCTGTTGTGAAAATTAAACAAATCTATTCTTTAAGTTGTGATTTTTTTCCCACCATCAAGTCACCTTATTTTACATATTGTTAGTTTTAAATAAAAATCACCAAATATAAATCATTTAACCAAAAAGATTCTGCAATCAACTAAAAAATTCTACACTTCTCAGCACAACTGGGAAACTATTAGTGATTCAGCTGCAATAAACAGTCTTCTGAGCAAAAATAAAAAAGACTTTTCAGTTGAACTGCAGGCAGTGTTTACACAGAGCAGGAAGGAGACGAGGGTGGAAACAGTTTAGACACTGAGAGTAAAATAAAAAGCCCATAAAGTAAATACAGCATGGCTTTTCTAAAAGATAATTCTCCGTGTATCCAAAAGTCCTTCATCCTCTGCACCCAAGACCCATCAGCAAGTTTAAAAAGCATGTTGGCGTTTGAAAAATTGCAAAAAATTACACCATCTATCAGAGCCAGAAACTATAAAAGCAGAAGAATTGTAGAAAAAATGCCAAATATGAGCTTAAGATGGTGATATTTCATCAAAGTCACTTTATTTTACAAGTCTCATTTAAAAATTCTCAAAAAATAAACCCTTTGCATTAACATCCTGTAACAAACTTCTAAATTCTGCATTTCTCTGCACAACTTTGAAGTCTTTGGTGACTCAGCTGCAACCAACAGTCACATGACAGAAACTCTGAGACTTTTTGGTGGAAGATTGGGGAGTATTTCCAAGTTCTTTCTCCTTCTTCATGGTTGTTCTGTTTCATTAGAGCCACAGGACTTTAGATTGCAGTGAAAAATGTGACAAACTGAGCAAAAAAATAGAAATTTTCAGATACTGCCCAGAGTTCAGAGGGATAAAACACCATAAAAAGCATCGACGGCCTCATTCCTAAAACATGTCAGCAAATTGATCGCTGATGTTTGATGGCGGCATCAAAAAGTGGCCAACCAGAGTGAAATGTGCCATTTTCAAGAATTACATCCGGCGCCGTTAACTTCACAGCACCAGCTGGCCGGGCAAGCTGCTGGTGCCGGCGAACAACGGCATGAATATTCATCTCACACATCTCATGCCGTGTTCACCCGGATGAGCAGAGAACACGGAGTTTTCATGATAATTTACAGGCGAAAAAGTCCAAAAATTCATTCATAAAAAAGGGAGGAGGGCTCACTCAGATCTGCTGCTACATCTTCGGTTGCACTTGGAGTTAAATCGTGAAAATAAAGTTGGAGCTGTATGAAATCTGGCAGCGATTTCAGGGAGAAGCTGAGCAGCAAATCAACAAATCACCGGATGATTGTAGGGTTGATTTTCTGTGTTGTGGCAACAGTGCAGCTACAACATGCACACCTAGTTTTGGCTTTCGCTTGCTGCCAATCCTGTCTGGCTCTCGTAAAAATATGATGTTGTGTGTTGTTGTGAAGGCTTGTGGGTAATAAATCAGTTTGTTCTAATAGTTGTCATCAGGAAACTCCTCCTGAATAGCTGCAGGTCATGCAGGTTTGTCGAGGAGCCGCTCCCTCGCTGCTTCTTCTTTCATTTCGTCTTCTTTCCGTCCACATCCTGCTGCCCTTTAATTCACATCTTCATTCAGGTTTCCTCCGAGCAGCAAAGCGGTGAAGAGGAAAACCACCTAAACTCAGTTGATTCACCTTTCGATGTGTGAAATTGAGTTTTTCCCTCGTTTAATAATGTTGTTTTTTTATATCAAACCGATATTCATCTGGAGGTTTTAAAGCGTTCATTAACGCTACAATGGTGATGTAAGCTGAATTAAATAGGAGAAATGATTTAATTCCAAAGTTATTCAAGTTTTCTAGTTGCATGTTGAGCAGAACTGCAACGATTAATTGATCAATCATTTAATTGTCAACCATTCAATTAATCATCAACTATACTGATGACCAGTTATTAAGTTTGCCTCATTTTTTAAGAAATAAAAAGTCCAAATTCTCTGATTTCAACTTCTTAAATGTGAATATTCTTTGGGTTGTGGACAAAACACTACATTGGTCATTTCTGAGAAACACTGATTGCCTTTTTTTTTTTTTTTTTTTTTTTTAACCATTTTCTGATAAAACTGATCGGTTTGAGTGTTTTGTTTTTTGTTTTTTTTTTTTAAAGAAAATTCTCTTATTGCAGCTTCTTAAACGTGAATATTTTCAGTTTCTGTCCTCCTCTCTGACAGTAAACTGAAGATCTTTGGTCAAAACAAGACAACGGTCATTTCTGAGAAACACCGATTGCCATTTTTCACCACTTTCTGACATTTTTATCGACCAAATAACTGATCGATTTATCCAGAAAATAATCAACAATAAACAGAAACATGTATCTAAGACAGTCCAGCATTTCTGTTTTTAGAGAATGTGAATCGCAACTAAAGAAGGAAGAATTAAAACTGATCGGTTAAAGTGGTTTTTTTTTTTGTTTTTTTGGGGGGTTTTTTTGTTTTTTTTTAAAAAGAAAAAAGTCAAAATTCTCTGATTGCAGGTTCTTAAATGTGAATATTTTCTGGTTTCTTTCCTCCTCTGTAACATGAAACTGAATATCTTTGGACAAAACAAGACATTTGGCAATTTCTGGAAACATGGATCGACATTTTTTACCATTTTTTTGACACAACAATGAAATATTTTTTGACCAAATCAACAATGAAAATAATCAATAGTTGCATCACTAATGTTCCATTGCATCGTTTGCCAATAAGAAACAATACACTGCTTGTTCTCTTTCCTTCTAGAACTGAGGAAAATATCTAATTGTGATTTTTCTGACGGATATTTGATTTGGTTTTGTGATTGTGTTTCCTTAAAATCCTGCTTCGGTTCAGTGTTCACTGTGCAACAGATGTAAAACCTGTGATGGAACGTTAACACATGAGACGCCTTTGGACGTGTGACACAGGAGGAAGGACTGAATCTGTAAAGCCACTGAGACGACACTTCAAAAGCTTTTGCACGACATAAATCCTCTGCACTTTGCTGATTGCATCATTTCACGTTGAGATTTTGATTAATTAATCAGCTCTACTTGCTTCTGTTTCTTTAAATGCTCATAAACACGCAGTAAAATGCAAAACATGCTCAATGCAAAAGCAGAAAATCCACATTTTTATTCCAATTAACACCTGGTTCCAAGTTCTGTACGAGAATGTCAAGAAAAGTTGAGATTGTTTCCCGTAAGAAATGCTGTGTTTCATGGGGAACAGGGAAGCAGAGGACATGAAAACACTGTTAATATTTGGTGCCTGGCTGACACAATAGCGGCGCACAAATTAGCCCGGCTCCTGTGGGTCATTTTCACCTGTAGCGCCGCGATGCCAATTAAATTAATAGGACAACCCGAGAGGAAGCGAGTGAGTCAGCAGGGAGACGTGAAGCGAAGCGAAAACAAAGAGGCCGAGCTTTCCGACTCATCACATCACACTTTTAATCACCGTTATTCAGAGTTCACGCAGAAAGCAGCTGGAATGTGGAGGATGTTTCTCCGGGCTGGAAGCTGCAGCTCCTCTTCCCTCCACACTTTGCTTCCTGCCCCTTTCCATCGTCGTCTGCAGCTCTACGGCCGCTCCCCCCTGGATTCGGCCTCCGGTATTAGATTTCATTTAGATCTCGTTTGCGACGCTGCTGGCGGCTCCCAGTGCAGCCGTGTGATTACTGACGGACGCTCGTTTAGCCGCCCTGTTGGCTCTGCCACTCTCAGGTCCGGCCATTAGCACGAAAACCCAAAGCTTCTTCTTTAATGGGGTCTATTCTGGCAATTACCGCTCCTCTGAGCCGCTGAGTGTTTGGGGCACTTCATCAGAAACATCAGCCGAGCAAAGTGACTCAGTGTCGCATCTGGTTTCACTTTTATAGAGACGAGTGTGGTTTAATTCAGCCAGTCTGAGATATCTGGGAATCATACATATAAAGTTAAACCTCCCACTTGTGCATTTTATCCTGCAGCAGCACTAATACTGATTTTATTCTTCACACACTGTACGTGCTAATTTAATGCCACAATAGGAAACTGATATTTAAAACTGACTAAAGTCTGGCCATCCCACACAACCAACAGAGAGTCTGTTAGAGGACTTTATGTACTCACAAAACTGATATTTTTCTGGTAGAGCTTTTCTGATTAGCTCTTGTTCAGACTCTAAAGACTGTAGGTGTGAAAAAAACTCTGGAAACAAATGTGCTCAAGAACGATGCAATAAAGTTGCCCTAAACGACTTCAGCTTATCAAAAATGAGTGAAAAATTGTCCACAGTGACTGGAAACTGTGCAAAAGAACCACAAGTTTCCAACATGACACAAAATCTGTCAAAATTAACTCAGAAATTGTTCAAAAGGACTTGAAACTTAAATAAAAACTGTCCACAAAGACTTAATGTGTCCAAAATTACACAAATAAAATGTCCTAAACGACTTCAGCTTATCCTCAATCACTTGAAACCTGTCCAAAACAAGTTAGACTATAAATAAAGACTGAAAACTGTCTAAAATGACTCCACAGGTGTCCACAATGACACAAAACTTGTCCGGTTGTCCAAAAGGACTCAAATTTGTCCAAAAGGACAAAAGGAAAGGAATTGTCCAGAAGGACTCTGTGTCAAAAACTTGTACAAAGGACTATCCAAAATAAGTTAAAAACTGTCCACAACTACTTACAGTGTCCAAAACAATGCAAAACAATGTCCCAAATGACTTCAACTGATCCTAAATAACTTAAAACTTGTCCAAAGTAAGCTAAAGACTATAAACAAGGACTTCAAATGGTCTAAAATAATTCCAAAGATGTCCAAAATGACACAAAAATTGTCCAAAAGGACTCCAAATAGTCCAAAAGGACTTAAAAACTATAAACAAACACTCAAAACAGTCTAGAATTACTCCAAATGTGTCGAAAATGCGTTCACACTTGTCCAAAACAAGTTAACAACTGGCTGCAAGTACTTAAAGTGTGCAAAATGACACAAAAAAATGTCCTCAATGACTTCAGCTTATCCTAAATTACTTGAAACCTGTACAAAATAAGTTAAAAAACTGCAAAGACTCAAAACAGTCTAAAAATGATTGCAAAGGTGTCCAAAATGACACAGAAATTGTCCAAAAGGACTTGAAACTTGTCCAAAACAAGTTAAAAACTGTCCACAGAATTACTCAGAATGCCTGACTGACCCAGAACCTGCAGCCAAAAAAAAGAAAGAAAAGAAGCTAAAGTCTGAATGGACACAGTTTGATCCTGAGCAGAACAGGGACACTTTGGACCTACGAGTCATATTGTCTTGTGTAATTTTATTTTAAATACATTACGAGCTTTAGCAACAATTAGGAGACGTTCCAACATTTAAATCCTACAAGCTTTTTATATTGTAGATGAGTTATCGTGTCCTACATGACAGCCTGTCTGCGTTAGCAAATAATAAACGTGAGTAACCAAAAAAGTCATGACTGTCCTGTTGTGATTTACTGAAAAAATAAAAGAAATGTGATGTGATTAATCCTCTCAGCCTAAACACTCCTATAAAAACTGTCTTGTTCCGTCATTACGTTTTCACAAAGGCTTCGCTGCCGTTTCAAGCTTCCACTTTAAAACCATCAGAGTGGGTAAACAGTGACCTAATACCAGGTGTGCCAGCTGATCGTCAGGTGAGCCACTAAGATGATGTCACAGCCCCAAATGACTTCTTAGGTAACGTTCACACCTGTATGTTTTCATTTTAACCGTGTTTTAAAACGATCTCCGTGCAGATGAGAGTTTTAGATTACCTTCTGAAATCACCTCCATCAGTACTGACACGCCCAAAGACATGCATCCCATGGTTGCTTAGTTGTCGAGTCCCATGATGCGGCATGACGAATGTGGAAAGTGACTGATAAGATCTAATCTCAAAGCAAACATGGGCACCTGCAGCATCATTTTCAAAAGTCGGTTTCCATGAGGCTCCAAAAGTGCCCAAAAGGGCACAAAATTTGGCCAAAATTAATCCCAAATTGACAGAAATGACTCAACATGTGTCCTAAATTAACACAAAAAATGTCGAAAATGAGGTAAAAACTGTCCAAACTGACTTGAGAAGTTTCCAAACTATTTCAAAAGGTTATAAAATGACACAAAATTTGCCCCAAGTAACAAATACATGACTCTAACTTGTCCAAAATGGCTTGAAAAATAATATAACCAAAATAAGTTGAAACTGTCCATAATGATTCAAACCTTACTCATTAAAAAGTCCATAAAGACGCAGAATTTAATTTAAAAAAGACTCAAAAATAGTTTAAAAGGACTCCTGACGTGTCCAAAATGACCTGAAACTTATCCACAGTAACAAATGGAAGAAGCTACGTTTTAGAAAATAGTATATGAATGTAAACAAATGCTTTGTTTATTGTTCATGGATGAATCTTTCTTGGAACAAACATTCATAATAATACAAGAAATGTGATGCTGCTGAACTTCATCCTGTAATTGGAACCTTTAATGCCGTCGGTTTGTTAAATTAAAGCCGTAAAAGTGGAGCGTATAAATCCGACACATCTCACACAGTGCCAGGAGCAATTAAAGTTATTATTTTAATAAAGTATTTATCACAGGTCTGTGTACTGAATTGCTTAACGGTGCACTTCTACTGTTCATAAAATACAGTATCTGGGGAAACATAATGTAAGTTCTGTAGTTCCTCTGAAAGTCCCACTCACTGTACAGATAAATTTTACGATGTTTATTTCTAGATTTTGGCTGCAAACTCAGACTGATACTCGTAAACCAGTGGTGTCAAACTCAATCAGAGAGGGGACCAAAAATAAGAACTGACTCCAAGTCGCAGGCAAACCAGGATAAATATTTATTCATAATGAGATGGAATTTATCTTTTTAGATGTATTGTCAGAAATCATTCATACAGAAATATGAATTTAACTTTTTTAAGTCATAATAAAAATTCAGAACCAAACCAAGCTTACTGATTAAACAAGATTCAGATTCAGAAAACTTTAACTCTAAAAAGGGACGTAGAGCAGGCAGTGCAACAATGACATAATATTTAAGAAATAGGGATAAATATATACACAAATCTATAGCAAGTAATATAGGAATAGAAATAAAAAGAGAGAGAAATAAGACAAAAACACAGCTTGGTAACATATTAGTGCAAATATGTCATACATAGTGCAAGAAAAATTTCAAACTATCTTTACCAAGTCCACGGATCCAGACTATAAGCTGCATCACTGCCAAAATCTAATCACTTGGTCCTTGTGTCATTTCTGACCTTCTCTGAAAATTTCATCCAAATCCGTTAGTCCGTTTTTGAGTAATGTTGCTAACAGACAGACAGACAGATGGACAAACATATGCTAAACGTCACAATGAAGCCACAATGGCTTTTTTTTGTGTTGCTCTCTATTGGAAGATTTTTGCTGACTCATTTCAAATGAAAATATTTTTTCTTACAAATTCAAAATGATATTAATATTCAAAATAAAATGAGTGATAAAACTTGAAGCAGCTATTCAATAAAAATGTCAGTACTATTTTTGATAATCAATAACAAATATTTCAGAACTTTTAGCAACATGCCTCGTCATTACAGGAGAAAATGCAAAAACTTTCAAGCAGACTGCACATTAGCCCTAGCCGGATGTCTTAGCTACCACCTCGTCAATGTTTGGAGTGAGGTGTGGAAATTCTCAAGATATTTCCACACCTCAGTTTATGACGTCCTCGACCTTCGGCGTTTCGACGTTACATCAGAACTGGTTCCATGGAACTAGTTGGCGAGGGGAGCGGTCGAATACGTCGCCACGCAGCGCTATAAGATGGTTTTGTTTACATTCTTCGGTTGTACGCCACCTTGGATTGTGCTACATTCGCTAACTTTTTGCCCTTCATTATGGGTCCCAAGCATAAGACAGACTCTTCTGATGCTTTGAAGAAAAGGAAAGCCATCTCCATGGAAGTGAAATTAGATATAATAAAGCGCTCAAGTTGTAAAAACAGTGCAACATATTCTGTTATCTTCTTGTAAAATGACTCAGACATGCATGAAAATCATTGGTATTCATGACTTTTATGAAGAACTCATTGATATCATGATGCACGTAACAGTTTTGGTTACATTTCGCCAAAGTTCCAGCTCACGGCGAAAATCGACTTACGTTGATCAGTAGGAATGAAACTCCGACGTAAGTCAAGGACTCCCTGTAGCATGAAGATGTTCATCAGTCAGACGACTCCTGTGGGATGTTTTAAGTTTCACTGCAGAGGAAAGTTGCTCACACACGCATGTGCTTCCAAACATGCTGAGCATTTTAGCAGCATGTAGGTGGAGCTGTTGCATCGTCTCTGGAATGAAACGTGGGAACTGTGCAGTGCTTTTTGGGGTTAGCGTTAGCTTAAGGTTCAAGCAGACACGGTCATCATGACACTGATGAGTTTGTCAATAGAGCTGGGCATAGGAGCTCTTCTTCTTCTGGTTTATTGGCGGGTGGCATCCAGCGTAAAGGTTGGAGTGTGGACCAGAGCACTATCCTCCAGGTTTTGCACTGCATTCTGGGATTTGTAGTATCAGTGGGGCAAAATACCTGCAGGCCAATTCTGATAGATATAAAACATAAAACTGTGGGCCTTGAGTTTGACGTGTCTGTCGTGAACTGTTTTCATGTCACCTCAACGTTCACATTCCCCTGCAGGTGTCTGAGATTCGTAATTACCAGGTGGAAGCTGCAGCCTTGAAACCCACACAGTTTGTTTTTTCTACATGTCACAAGTTCACAGTGTTCGTCACAAGCCTGCTCTGTGTTTACCTGCGACGGCGACGGTGTGTTTTTGCTGTTGTGTAATGATCCTTCAGAGCCGGTCGGACGAGATGCTCGCGTCTCCTGAAGCACATTTCCCCTTCAGCGGCTCGGTGTTCCGATCCGGCTCGGTTACAGAGCGGTCAGAGCGTTTAACCCGAACAACGCCGCCACTCAGACCTCATTAGGTCAGAGCTGGTCTCTAGAAGCAGGCTTCAGCCGGTCATTACTCTGCCGTCTGACCCTCGGTTCAAACATCCCGCAGGTAGACGGAAACACCGAGGCAAACGCAGGAGCTGCTAATCAGCATCAGACGGAAAATTGTGCTTCTGTCTGGGCTCCTGTCTCATTAATCAACTGACTTACAGAAGGTGTGTCGGCTTCACGTGGCTCCAAGGTTCAGACGTGCAGCGAACTGTCTGGCAGCGAGCAGACATCAACATTACGTAGCTCCGAGACAAAGACCGCAGCTATTCTTAGCTTATTTTAAGGTGCACATACAGGAGGGTTGATGGGGGTAATGGTTTATATCAGGGGCTGATGTTCCCACATTTGGTTTTCTGCTTTCTGGCATTGATTCTACACCTTGAAAAAGCCAAATATGAAAGTAACCAGTAGAAACTATGTCCGATTTTGCTGCAAAACTATTTCTATTAGAGCTGCACAACATTGGTAAACAATTAATTTGAATATTTTGTGCAAATTTTGGACATTTTCAGAGTCTTCTGGATAGTTTTGAGGAACTGTGGACAGCATTCAACTTATTTGAGACAAATTTTAAGTCATTCGGCGCAAATTTGAGACCTTTTGGACAATTTTGTGTCACTTTGGAGACTTAGGAGTCCTTTTAGAAAGTTTCAAGTACATGTTGACAATTTTTCTAATTATTTTGCACGTTTTTGAGGCATTGGAGTTGAAAATTCACAAAAAAAATACAAATACAAAAGTGAAAGACACTCGTGTCCTTATGGAAATCATGCAAATCCATGTCCCGTTCTGCATCAACCTGTATTCTAACTGTATTATGGCTGAAATATATTGTAAGAAATTAGCGTAAAACATTTCAATATTGGGTTTTTCTGCTTCTTGGAACTAATTTTATGCCTTAAAAGATCCCTAAAAAACCAAAATGCAAAAGTGACGCACGTCTCGTGTCCTTTTGGTAATCAGTAGAGTTTATTTCAAGTTGTGCAATAATGCTGTTATATTACAGCTGCACAAGATTAGGGGGAATAAAAAAACTGACATTGTAATATTTAGTTTTTCTGCAAGTCAATAAATTGTGTCTTTTAAGTAAAGTTAAAAAGAAAACCTCCTAGAATCCTTAAATCAGAGTGAAAGATGTTCTATCAGACAGACTTCATCTGTAGATCAGTCGTGGAAAATTAGAACCGTGGGAGTTTTATTTTTCTGTAAAACTGCAAAAGAAGTTGAGTTAATTTGCCTTACTTTATACACTACTGCTGAAATTATATATTGTGCAGCCTGACAGTGTAAACAGCGTCTCTGTGTGTAAACTATGCGTGTGTGTGTGTCTGTGAATGTCGCCTCATTAGAACAACAGCTGCAGTATCTGTGGCTCTGCTGCTGTGCTGCAGATCGGCCATATTTCAGTGGGTGTGAGGCTCAGAGCTGCCTTTTGTTCAGTCAGCGGAAAAATATTGGCATATTTTACCAAATGTTGTGCTGTGTAACCAGATTATAGCACATTTAGATGCTCGGATAAACACTTCTTAAATGTTCCTTTTAAGGTTTTAACCTTCTGAACCTGCCAACGGGTTAGAAAGTCATCTAATGTGTTAAAAAAAAAAAAATAAATCACCAAAATTACACTGTTTACCAGAGCCAGAAACTCTAAAAGCAGGAATAATCATCAGATTTTCTACTTTCCTGTAGTCTTTGAATGTATCATCTATGATATGCAGTTCAGTTTGAAAAAATAACCAAATCCAAGCTAGAAATCACTACATTCTCCTTTGATAATTTGCAAAAAAGCAACCGTTTGCTAAAGCCTGATTCTGTAAAACAGAAAAATATCAGGTCTCCTGAGCACAACTGTCAATTTATGACCGACTCAGCTGCAACCAACACTCATGTGGCAAAAAGTCAGACTTTTCGGATGAACTGCAGGCAGTGTTTACGCACAGCCGTAAGGGTTAAAAAAGTAGAAATAGCTTCAAATATGTTTTATTTAAATAGGCGGCAAAAATATAGCATTCTGTAAATTCAAATTCTGTAAAAAACAAAAAAATCTGCACTTTTTTGTGCAAACAAAAAGTCATCAATAATTCTGCTATGACCAACAGTCTCATGCCAATAATTCTGGAAGTATTTGGCTGAACTGCAGGCAGTGTTCACACAGAGGAGAGAGTATGGAAACTAATTAAAAATTTAAGTAGTGAAATATCTCTAGTAGGTAGACTCACCATTTCTTCTTCTAGTATTGGTAACTCACTGAGAGGAAAATCAGACCTACTGGATCGATGAAATAAATGCAGTATGGCTCAGAAACAGCGAACAGAGGAGAAAGTTGTTGGACGATACATTCAGCAGGTGAAACATCTTCCTACAGATGATGAGCAGAGTGGTGTTCACAGAAGTTGTAAAAAATAATAGAATATTGTAGTAAACCTCACCAAAATGACATAAACGTGTTGAAAATAATGAATAAGATTACTTGAGATTATTTAAAATTTGTCAAAAATGACATAAATTTGTCAGAAAATGGTTCAAAAATCGTCAAAAATCAGATACACTTTTATAAAATTATTGAAAATTAGTTGAAATTTGTCCAAAAGGATCATGAGAGGAAAATCAAACACATTAGATCAATAAAATAAATGCAGCATGGCTCAAAAACAGTCAACAGAGGAGTAAGTTCTTGGAAGATATATTCAGCATGGTGAAACATCTTTCTAGAGTAGAGCTGTGTGAAAAAGTTTGTAGAGATTGTTAAAATAAGTAATTAAATATCTGTTGCATGTGGAGCCAGGATTTTTTCAGTTTTGGTAACCCCTGGAGGCACTTGGAAAAATGTTGTGCATGTCGATTGAATTTTATTTTCAATGACAAATATGTTTTTTCAGTGATACATTTTATTTTTAATGACCTTTTTTTTTTTTAAATAGTCAATGATAAATTTAATTTTCAATGTCAATTTTTTTTCAATGACCAATGTTCAAAAGAAAATTTTCAATGATAAATTCTATTTTCAATGACAAACATTTTTTTTCAATAATACATTTTTATTTTCAATGACAAATAATTTTTTTCAGTAATAAAATTTTTAGTAAAAAATAGTATTTTTTTCAGTCACAATTTATTTTCAATGACAAATTTTATTTTCAAATGCAATTAATTTTTTTCATTGATAAATTTAATTTTAGTATTTTTTCCACTCATAAAATTTATTTTCAATGACCTTTTTTCAATGATGAATATTATTTTCAATGACTAATTATTTTTTGAAAGAGAAATTTTATTTTCAAAGACAAATTCTGTTTTTTCAACGACAACCTTTACTGTCTCTGTTTTAGCTCCATAGAGACCAAGTTTTTTAAATAATTTTTTTTAATGATTTCTGTGATTGTAACTGTGTCATTCTGCACATTTCTGAGTTCTCTCTCCTTCTTCATGGTTGTTCTGTTTCCATACAGGTGCAGGACTTTATATCACAGTGACAAATGAACCTACAGTGAGTAAAAATGTAACAGGAGCAAATAAATCACTAACTGTCCTTTTATTTTTTTCTCTCGGTTTTGGGTTTTTTTTGCAGATGAATTTAACCCGTTTGTTCCCAAGCTGGAGAAGAGCGTCAGCGGCAGCAGCCCGTCCAGGGATCGCCTTCTCCTCACTGTGACGATGCTCTTTCTGGCCGCCCTCTTCATCTCCTAGCAACGGCCATGCCAACAGCGTCACCATGCCAACTAGCCTTGGGACGGTGTACAGTATCAGTGGGCGGGAGGAAAGCAGGAGAGTGGAGAGGAAGCGAGAAGAAGACTTTGAAATTAGAGTTTTGAAGCATCACAGTGTGTGTGTGTGTGTGTGTGTGTGTGTGTGTGTGTGTGTGTGTGTGTGTGTGTGTGTGTGTGTGTGTGTGTGTGTGTGTGTGTGTGTGTGTGTGTGTGTGAGGGATTGTGGTTTCGGTGGAGCTGGAAGACCTTCAGGCACTCGGTGGCTCTATTAAAGCGGGCCCAGGTGTGTGTTTGTGTGTCTGAGCAGGCCACGTTGTCGAGCTTGTTCAATCATGCACAACCACACGAAGCATTTAGAGACGGCGCTGGAACCACCATCAAAAGAAGACCACCCGATTGGTAGCAAACAAACAAACAAACAAAAAAAAACATCCGAAGACTTTTTTCCCTCGGAATCCGATTGGCTGTAACACTTCCTTAGGGGCTAGTTGCCATAGTTTCTTACAAGACTGAACTCAAACGGACTGGATCGAATTGAACTGAAATTGCCTTTTTTTTGTTTTGTTTTGTTTGTTCTCGTCGTCGAATTCGATGCTGGGAACTCGGAGGAAGAAAAAAAAAACAAGCCGACGAACTTTACCGGTTCTTTTTGTAGGAAACTAGTCAAAGTAGCTGATAGTTCATACACCAACCCCACCGTTTTAGTTGCCATCTCCACTATGTGTTGGTCTGCAGAAGGCAACAGGAGTTAAAGAGCATTTAATGGGAAAAAAAAAGGAGCTTAGATGTGCCATTGAGGGTTTGTCGGTGTTCTAAGTTGCTGTGTTTCTTTCTCCGGTCAGTCCTCCGTCATCTCCGAGGTTAACGAAGCACACGATGGATGGCTACGGTGGCAGCCATGGATACACTCAGCAATACTTAGCCTGGTACACGAACACGTCCGGACATTAACAAGTTTAAGCTCCGCTCCTCCGGCTTCATTCTCCGTAAACTCCACATGTTAGATGCCACAATTTTTCTTTTTCTGTTATAGCGTGTCCATGAGAGTGAAGAAAAAACCCCATGTGTTTGTCTTTGAGAGAGAGAGAGGATATTTTAAATGGTACTAACAGCCTGAGAACACATCCACATACTGTACATCTTATAAATGCAAAATAAAAAAAAAAAAACAACAAAAAATTATGTATCTCAAAAACAGAGCAACAAGTTATACATACAAATACCAAGTGCTTTGGTGGGGACGTACAGCAATTCACAAACAAATGTACCAGTCGGTTGCTTCAGAATAGCGTTTCCATAGCAACTAGCACCTTATTCACCATGGTTACCCTACCCTGCCAACAACGGACTCTAGTAGGGGCATGGCTTACCATAGTAGCTGATAGCAGTGATGAAGGTGATGCTGATTATAATGATGGTGATGATGATGATGGACTGCGAGCCGACCGCCGGGCCACGACGGCGGCTCACCCACCGGCACGTGAGACGTTCAAGTACTCGTGTAAATGTCAAAAACGGACACAGAATGGAAAATTCGAAATGTCTTGAAAAATATGACGAGGTGAAATGTGATGTAAGCATTTTTACAAAGTTGAAGTTCAGTTTTTACTTTGTGGTTGTTTTGTTTTTTCTTTAATTACAGTTTTTGTTGAGTTCGCTGTGGTATATATTGGGTTATCTTGAGGGGGAAGACGGGTTTAAAAGTTGGAAAAACGGGCGGGTCGAGCCGTATGGAAACTTGGGCTGCGAATCTCTCCACCTTTAAGGTTAAACTATCTTTATAAGTTTGTTTTTGATGGTTTATATTTCGTCTCCTTGAGCAACACTCCAACAATAACACACAAATATGTGTTGACTTTTCGGTAAGTGTTACTCAGCCTGTGCAGACTGTTGCATAATGTCTGAAACATGCAATGAAATATGGCCGTGACGTTTGAAAAACATAGACAGGGAAGGTCCAACAGAAGATGTCACAGAGTTGCATAATGGGAGTTGTAGGATCCAGCAGTTGTGGTTGCAACACCGCGTCCTGTTCAATGTATAGTTTTGACCATTCTCTTTTAGTTGCCCAATTTTTTTAAAGGGTAAAACTGACGCGTTTGAATGAAAGGGTGGATTTCCACTGCAGGAACTTGATCTACATTCCAACCCTCATCGATGGTCATGAGTTCTCAGATACAGTCGACTAAAATGAGGGTGGTTGGGCTCAGAATTGGAGTTAAAATGAGGAGCTTCCAAGAGCTTGGAGTGGAGTCAACAAACTTGGGAGGTTTTCCATGCAGGTACCGGGGTAGTACTCACTGGAGGGAGAACATATCTCATCCGGCCTGGGAACGCCACAAGATACTCCAGGAGGAAACTGGAAAATGACGCTGGACGGAGGAACTTCCTGAAAAACGTAACTTTAAGCAGTAGAAAATGGGAAGAAGGATGGAATTTGTGGCACAAGGTGGTGTGAACATTTACAAAAATGACCACTAATCAAGACTTATGGCCTTTTTGTTTCCGTTTCGTTGTCGAATCCAACAACTCTGCCATAAAATTAACCCCTAGTGCACCAAAAGCAAACGACAAATGGTAGCTACTGGACTTAACTCCGGTTCTTTGAGCGTGTAGGAAGTAGAAAATAGCGTGAAAACCCCTTGTGGGACCTTTTTTGTTAATCCTGCCTGTTTACGCTGGATTTCTCAATTTGCAATTTCAATCGTGTCTTTACTTGCAATCAATAACGCCTGCTCAATATAAGGTTCCACTGATTTTGTGTCTCATCATGTCCTGCAGGATAAACATGTCATTTTACTGCATAGTATTTGAGAAGGGATTCACACTGGTTGGTAAAAACATAGCAGAACTACAGTGGTTAGTTATGCTACGCCAGCAAGTGCACATTTCATTTCTCTCATGTGCAGTAAAAAGTGCTTTAATTTTGAAGGAAAGTTTACTAAGACCCTGGAGAACAGAGCAGGTGTCGCCTCAAACCAGAGGTTGCAGATTTTTTCAATAACTTAGGGAAAACTTGCCTTGCTTTGCTTTTGTAGAGTAAAAACCTGCTTTATCGTCCTTTAAGCTTCATTTGTTGACTTGATTTGACTGGTTGCAGCTAAATCTTGTTTATTTTTCGACCACCCACTCTTTTACAATGAATATTTGGTATGTTAGCCTACACAGTGGATTTTCTACTGTTGATGCTACTCGATGAGGGCAGAAAAAATGGTGCTTTGTGTCCTTTTAACCAAACACAAGCTCTGCAGAATGAATTTTCAGGTCCGCTCAGAAGTTTCTTCCCTTTTTTCTCCCTGAAATTGGCTCCACCAAGACTCTTCTTGCAGTCAGAACATGCATGAAGGTTTGTGTGATGGTAAACTGGCCCGCGAGTTCCTGCAGTGGAAAACAGCCTGAAGCTACGTCTGCTCCGGGTAGCATTTATCTGGTCCAGGATGCTGATATCATGAATTCTTCAGAAAAAATTTGCAAAACAAGATTTGTGTTGCAACCCCTTTGGACCACCAGGATTCAGAGATATATAAGATGTCATTCTATTCTACTCTAAAGAAGTTATTTTCGACCTTGCTGTGAGGTTTTTTTCTTCTCAATGCAGTCTGGCCGCACACGTGCAACAGAAAGATGAACAGAAATGCAGTAGATCTCGTCACCCAGACGAGACGTGGTGCCTCATCGTGGAAACATAAAGAGTCATTGCAGTGCAGCCCAGGTGCTCGTACGGCTCGCGGTCGGGAGGGCAGGTGAGGAAAGGTTCAGGTGTGGAGGAGCTGGAGGGTCGAAGAAGAGCTAGCAGAGGGTAAATCACTCTTCAAGAAGTTGCACTTATGAACTTAGACACGAGCGCAAGAAAAGTGTGTGTGAGTCAGAACTCATTCCTGGTTAATCACTTCATGACTGCAGGAGTCTTTGTTGTCGGTGTGTAAATGTGTGTGTGAGTGTGTAAATGTGTGTGTGTGCAGGTGAACGGATGCGAGAGCGACTGAGTCTTTGTTTCATGTGTGTGTGTGTGTGTGTGTGTGAGAGAGTGTGTGTGAACCGATTGTTGTCTGGCAAAGCAACAAAAGCATTTAATAGTGTTGGAAACAACAATTTACAATCATGTTTACCTTCGACTGGAATGACTTTAAATGAACTTGAAAATAAACTGTAAACTGAACAAACCATAACAGAGGTTATAACAATGATCATGATAACAAAAATAATAAGCTTACAAATGTTACTTTTACCCACACGTGTGTTCGCCTCTTTATTCGCTCTCTGTTCTTTGAGGACATGGGCAGCGGGGAAAAAAAGCGGGAATAAGCGCAGCACTAATCCAAGACAACAGATGGAGGGGGTTGTGGGAAAGGTTCTACCTGGTATATTCAGTTCTCTGTAGATAATGTTGTTTTGGAGCTCACAGATGCGATTTTCCATATCAAAGTTGGTGTGGCGAGGCTCTCCCCCAGCAGTAATACCTTTACACGCTCCGATTAGGGGAGATAAGCTTCAATCACCAGCCCCCGACATTTGAATGACAATGGGACGGACCAGCGGCATGTTGGCGGCAGCTGATGGATGGATAAAACCGCCGCTGATGTCAGAGAGCAGCCAGGCTCATTGTCTGATCTTATGCAACAGGTCTTTGTCATACAGGTGGAGTTATTGTGACTGACAGGACGACACGAGGAAGAAGATGGAGGGACAGATAGAGGTCAGCAGATAGAGATGGAAAACGGACAGATATGGAGCATGAAAGGCAAAAAAGTGGCACTTAGATGCTTGGTTTTCTGGCTTTAGTTTTACACATTGCCATTTCTTTAAAAATAATAATAATAATAATATAAACAGTATTCAACAGATTCTGTGAAAAACCAAAAATTCTGCACTCTTTGGCACAACCAAAAAGTCATGACTGACTCAGCTGTGGCCAACAATCATGTGACAAATATTCAGAGACTTTTCAGCTGAACTGCAGGCAGTGTTTACACAGAGCAGAGAGGAGACAAGTATGGAAACAAAAATGCAACTAGTAAAATATCTTTAGTATATGGAGCCAATATTTTTGAAACTTTTGGTAACACCTGTAGGGATTTTCATAAAATAAATTATCAAGTTATTCTGCCCTGACTGACAGCAAGGCATGAGGAAGTTGATGGGGCAGATAAAGGTCAGCAAAGGTAGAAAAAAAGTAGATTTATGGAGCATAAAAGACAAGGAATGGGCTCACATGCTTGATATTCTGGCTCCCATTTCACACAAGTTACTGTTTGGAAGCAAAGCATTTAATCACTGAGAACTGAAGTAAATCTCACACAATATGATAAATGAACAATTTGTCAGACATTTAAAATCAGATTTATTTATAAAGCACATTTAAAAACAACAAGCGTTAGAGCAAAGTGTTTCACAAAACAGCAAACCATGAATCACAGCGACAAGAGAAAATTAATCATCTATTTGAATGCCAATTAAAGGTCTTAAACTGCAATTTGTACCTGCAAATGTAGAAGTTCAGTTTGTTTTTTTGTACAAGAACATCTGGTTCCTCAACAGGGAAGCAATGATAATAATAATAATAATAACTTTAACAATAACTGTAATTATATGGTAGCCTTTAAAAGCAGAGTTTACAAAGTGCTCTGACAGACAAGTCAAAAAAACAGGAAACTCAGGAAGACAATAACACAACAGAAAGCCAGTCAGGTGGCAAATAACAAAACAAAATGGAGGTGAGAAATGGAAAACAAGAGTCGTATAACACAATAGAGGATTCACAATGCAGGAAAACTGGATTTCTGGGAGAAAAAAATAATCCAATTGATGCAAAAGAATAATAAAAGCAACAACAATGCCGTAGCGACCCTGTAAAAATGGTTTCTAAGAACATTTAAAACCTTGAAAACAAACAATAAGCTGTCACTAATAGAGACACAACCAGTAGAAGGAGGTGGAGTTATGTGATCAGGCTTTTTATTTTTACCCGTTAAAACTGGAGGAGCTGCAGAGACGACAGCTCCACACCCACATATTACAGGCGTCTAATAAAGGCTAGAATACCTTTCTGCTGGGGAGAGAAATTGGCCTTCGCTGCAGCTAAAAGTCTTCAGCTGATCTGTCTGTCAAATCTGAAGGAGCTGTCGAAGGTTTTTCACCAAAAAAAGGTTGATTGTGTGAAGCAGAAGGGCCAAGAGGGTCACCGAGAAGGTCTGAGCGGCTTCACATAATCATGTTTTTATTCAAAACGACAAGGTTTAGATCCATAGTGAACTGAATATCTTTGGGTTTGAGGTTGAACAGGAGGTTTTAAGATGTCACAAGAAAGTATGACTTGGAAAAGAAAGTATTTTCTGACATTTTAACCACCGAATGATTGATCAAACCCTGCAGAAATTATGCAGCAGATTAACTGATGGTGAAAAGAATCATTAGTGGCAGATTTGCTCCAGTCACTTCTACAGCATTTGTGTAATGAAGGAAACGAAACACTTTTTAAAGCACATTTTGGCTGTGGAAAAGTCCAGTTTCTTCTCCAGCTGGTTTACAGCTATCAAGAAGAAGTGGGTGGTTTGATTGTTTCCTTTATCAACACTCTGAACCCCAAAACCAGCCAGCGGGTTTGGAAGGCATGTTATCTTTAAGAAATTGCCAAAACTACACCATTTATCAGAGCCAGAACCTGAAAAAAATGTTGGTTTTCAGCTTTCTGGCAATCTGACATGCAGTTCCATTGGGAATATTAACCAAATCTAAGCTTAAAATTATGATATTTCATCAAAATCACTTTATTCTTCATGTCTTGTTTAAAAATTTACCAAAAAAAGCATTTGCACTTAGTAGATTGTGCAAAAAGCAATATATTGTGCACTTTTGTCAACAGTCCTTGAATGCATCAACTGTGACATGCAGTTAATTTCTGGAAAATTAGCCAAATATGAACTAAAAATCCATTAAAAACACCTTATTCTTCATGTCTAGTTTTAAAAAATGTACAAAAAATAAACCATTTATACTTACCAGATTCTGAAAATAACTAAATATTCTGCATTTCTTTACACAATGGAAAAGCCATGAATGACTCAGCTGTGACCAACAGTACCAGACAAAAACTCTGATTTTTCACACACTTTTAATTGTCCTTGAACACATCATCTGTAACTTACAGTTCAGTTTGGAAAATTAACCAAATATGAGCTAAAAATCCTGATATTTCATCAAAATAGCTTAATTTCTCATGTCTCGTTTAAAAATTTGCCAAAAATAAACATTTGCACCAAATAGATTGTGTAAAAACAATATATTGTGCACGCTTGTCAATAGTCCTTGAACGTGTCATCTGAGACGTGCAGTTCAGTTTGGAAAGTGAACCAAATATGAGCTAAAAATCCATTAAAACACCTTTTTCTTCATATCTAGTTTAACAATGTGCAAAAAAGAAACCATTTGCACAAACTGGATTGTGTAAAAAACAATATATTCAGCACTCTTGTCAATAGTTGTTGAATGTATCATCTATGGCATGCATTTCAGCTTGGAAAATGAACAAAATATGAGCTGAAGATTTCATCAAAATCACCTTATTCATCATGTCTCATTTAAAAATCTGCAAAAAAGAAACCATTTGCACTAACCAGATTTTATTTAAAAAAACTAAAAATTCTGCGCCCCTTGGTGCAAACAGAAAGCCATAAATGACTCAGCTGTGACCAAAATTCCTGTGCCAAAAACCTCAGAAACATTTCAGCTGAACTGCAGGCTGTGTATCTACAGTGCATATATTCGACAAGCATAGAAATATATTAAAAAATGTAAAAGTAGTAAAATATCTAAAGCATGTAGAACCTTCATTTTTTCCAGTCTAGCACTTGTGAGCACTTAGAAAAATATTCCACATGTTGATTCCAGATTTTTTTTAGGTCTTGAAAAAATAAATAATCAAGGAAACGTTCACTCTTCTTTAGGATTTATGGCATTATAACCGCACTGAATGCTTTTATTTTGGAGCTCGTTGGAGGTGCAGAAGCTTATATTGCAGAGGAAAATGAACCAACAGTGAGTAAAAATGCAGCAAATATTGGTTTAACAGTATTATTTCAGTAAATAATATGACAACAATCTCATCCTGCTGATCTGAAAAGTGCATCATCATTTCCATCTGGAAGCAGAGACATCATCGTCCTCTGCAACAGGCCGTGACTCATTCTCTGGAAAGTAAACTCCAGGGGATGAATTCTCCGCCCGACGCCACCCAACAAACACATTTTCCCCCAAAACTGAATCAGTATTTCTGAGAAACGCCCTCAACAGCAAACTCCCAAGTCTCTTCCAAGATGATTAGTCTTCATCATTCTTCTACGTCAGTGTCTGATCTGTGATTCCAGATTAAATCTGTTCATGTCTCCACCAGTGTTCTTGTGCTTCACCAATAGGAGAATCCACCAAGCTGTTTCTAGCTCTGTTAACCCTCGTGTCGTCCTGCGGGTCAGATGGACCCGTTCTAAAGTTTGAAAATGTGGGGAAAAAATATATTTTCACAGTGAAACTTCTGATGTGCACATTTTCAACATTTTTGGGAAATTTTTGAACATTTTTTGGTGAAAAAAAAAGAAATGTTAGAAATGTTTCTTTAAGAACAGTCACAAAAAAATCTAAGTGAATTTCGCTGGATTTTGGTAGATTTTTCTGTGAATGTTCTTAAACAAAATATTAGAAGTTTTACTGATATATATGTAATCATTTTAGATATTGTTAAGATTTTTTTTGGAAGATTTTTACTCATTTTTTGAAAATATTTACAAGAATTTTCTTGTCAAATTTGGGGGATTTTTTTTTTTTTTTAAAATAAAACTTTTAGGGAATTATTGGAGTTTTCTTCCTGAAGGTTTTGCAAATTTTCTGAAATTTGTGGAATTTTTTTGCTGAATTTTTGAATTTTTTTCAGACAAGGAAGCAACATTTTTTGGTGCCTGTAAATGAGGACAACAGGAGGGTTAACTCCTCGGTTCAGTACATCAGAGACCCCTCTCATGTCCTGGCTGCAGTGGCGGACCCTGACCACACGGGGTCGCTGTTCAGTCACGGCTCCGGCCATCAGAGGCGCTGCTCCTGAACGCCCCTCACTTGTAATCCTTTATCGGAATACATAAATCCATTATAGCCACAATGGCCGTTGTGTAACTAGATTTGTCGGATTAAACGCGCAGATTTGCTTCGCTGTTATGATATAACCGTTTATTTGTGCTCACGTCGAGTTCACTGACAGGGTTTTGATGTGGAGCTGGAGGCCAGGGACTCTCACCTACAGGAAATTATGCAACGACTACCCATCCGAGGCCTCAGCAAATGGCTTTTTAAACTCAAGGTCTTCCAGTCACTGGCTCGAAAGCAGCTTTTTTTTCCGGTCTGCATTCATTTATCACAATGAGTCAGACTGAGGAGGGGAGAAAACAACATCTACTCCCTGTGATTGTGTTTGTTTTACAGAGAAACCAATGATATGCATGAGCAGGCTTGTAAATGTGAAAGTGTCTGATGGGTTTGTTCTGACGACGTTTAAAACACAAACACCATTCTGTTGTTCTGTTCTGAGGACCTCTGATGCTACAATTAACCCCAAACATCCACACGGCTGACCTGAAGTCTCTTAAGTAGTACCAATTTTAACACCACACTGCAAAAACAAACAAATGAAAAACTAAAAATATAACTAAATAAAACAGTAGAAAAAATCATATTACTGAGGCAGCTGGGAGGCCATAAATAAATATAGAAATAAATACATTTAACATATTTTTCTCAGTTAAATTACATTTTTCAACCCTAATTTTACATTAAGAAATTTTATTGTGTATTTTTTGTGACTTTATAGTGTTATAAATGTTTTTAAAAATCTAAATATTTTCAAAATATAGATAGATAGATAAATAGATATTTAAATTTTATTTTAAAAAATGTCTATAAGATATATAGATTGTTGTAAACATATATATGTGTATAAACCTTTTTCTTTGTTTTAAAAATAGATTTTTAAAACATTGTTTATGTTAAAAAATTATGAAATTACCTATAAAATAAAAGTTAAAACAATAAACAAACAGATGACAGAACAAATAATTCTTTTTCTGTTAATTTATCATGAATTATATCTAATCTTACTAATATGAATATATGAAATACAATTAAATGTTTGTAAAATTTGCGAATGTCTCAACAATCATTTTACGTCAAAAATGTTCATTTTCTTTTAAAAAATTACATTTATATTAAGAGTTGCAGTTTTTTTATGTTTTCTTACATTTAACATGTAAATTCAGTCTAAACTGATCTTTAATTTTACTGATATTTTTGTGTGTTTCAAAAAATAGTGGAAAAAAATCTAGAAAATACACAGGAAAAATGATGTAAAATGTCTGTTTTATTCTCTAACTGTAATCATAATGTATTGGTTGGCCCAAAACTCATTCTAATCTAAATCCTGGAGTGTTTTATGTAACACACATGGACACGTAGCTGCCACAGATGAAATGTCCTCACAACAGCATCGAAAACACACAGTCATACAATCATACAGACCAACAGCCAGTTTCACAGGTGAGCTGCAGCTTTAATTCTGTTTAAAATGTTCATTAAGAATAATTACACAGAAAACCTGCATCCACATGACTACATCACGTATATAAGGTCAGTTTTGAAACTGACAACCTGTACAGCCATCTGCCAGTTTTTAGAAAACAGTGTTACCAGAACTAATAGAAAAAATCTCAAAGATGTTATGAACTGAACCTCCTACTTATTCCTCTGAACCCCAAACTTACCGTCTAGTGAAATTAGGCATGTTCTCTTCTAAACAAAAAAACAACATTTACTGTATTGTTAAAATGAATTTGTGTCCTTTTATTGGTGCTGCTAATTACAGGAACTGCTAAATTACTTTTAGTTGTTCTGCAACAGTGACAACAGAGATCTACGCTATTGTTTTCTAGCATTAAAAAGTTAGTTTTTTCACTTTTTTGTTACTGTGGACAAATTTCATACAAGCTTCAAGTCAGTGTATTTTGGACAAGTTTCAAATAACTAACTAGACTAAGAGGAAAATCAAAGCTGGTGGATGAATAAAATAAATGCAGCATGGCTCAGAAACAGTGAACAGAGGAGCAAGTTGTTGGAGATACATTCAGCATGGAGAAACATCTTTCTAGAGCAAAGGAGTGTGAAAAAGTTTGTAGACATTCGAAAAGGAAAACATCTATTGCACGTGGAGCCTCCATTAGTCCAACTGTGGGCACTTGGAAAAAAGTTTGAGGTTTTGATCCTCTTTTTTTTAAAATTTATGTAAAATGAATAATCAAAGAAATTGAACTTTAACTGTAGGGGGATCTTTTAGTTCTCTCTCCTTTATGGTTTGTGCTGTTTCCATAGAGACTCTTGCAGTTACAAATGAGCCCGCTGTGGGTAAAAATACGACAGGAGCAAAAGGCCCAGAAACTTCTCAGGGTTCAGAGGGTTAAACATGTCGTCGTAACCAAACCTCTCAACACTCATCCATCTACAGCTCGCCCAGACGGCCGACGACGCACATGAAAGCGATGACCCTGTTGTTGACGCTGTCTCTGCTCCCCATGCTCCTGCGTGGTGACGATCCTGTGCAGCCACGAGGCAAAAAGACGCCCTCCTACTCTGCCTTATGGATCCCGTTTGGAAAAAATCTGCTTCTCGCCACGTGAACCTTCATGTTAATTCACCGTTGACTCACGAACATAAGGGCGGCCGATGGAAGACTTGTAACATACGTGCATTTGTGCAAGTGTCTGCATGGGATGAGTGATGCAGCATCTTTCCAGAACCAAACCAGAAGGTGAAAACAAGCTGAGTCACGGATGTCACGTTGTGGCACCTGGAGCCAAATTCAGAACATCAGCTCTTCATCATAGGCGTGGATTTGAGGGGGAAAGCAGGGGATACATCCAACAAACAGCACGTGTAAATAAAAATATTTAAACCATGAATTGACACCGAAAAGGCACAAATTGTTGCTCAGAGAATCACCAAAATGTGAGAAATCAAGAATGAATGTGTTTTAAGTTAAGTTGTCACTATGTCATTGAAGAAAGTAAGAGGCTGTGTTTCCACAGAGCAGAGAGGAGACAACAAGAGATTCTAAGAGGAAAATCAAACATTCTGGATCAATAAAATAGAAGCACCATCGCTCAAAAACAGTGAACAGAGGAGTAAATTTGTTGAAGATACATCCAGCATAGTGAAACATCTTTCTACAGCTGATGAGCTGAGTAGAGAGGAAAAATCTCTCTAAATTGATGCAGAAAAGGCACAAATAGTTGCACAAAAACTCCCCAAAGTGAAGAAAATCAAGTATGAAATCTACACCCACGTTCTCCATCATCAAATCTGTACGATGATTCAACTTGGGCGACAATCCTTTACTACTTTGGTGCTTTAATCAAACAAACCAAAGATCTAAATCTTGTTTGTGTTCTTTCTTTTCTTTGCAACACCATTTTTAAGGTTTTAAACGAATCCTGCTTCTACGCAGCATCCGTGCAGTAATTCCTGGTCCCGTCTGCTTAATGCCCAAACAGCTTCCACTCCTGCCTCGTAAGGGAAACCAACTGGGTTTTAAAGATGCAATTTTATCTCTGATCAGTGATGCTGATCGTTCCATTTCTCAAACCTCATTTTGAAAGCCTTAAGGTTGAGGCAATGATCTATGGCATTTTCATATAAATGCATTTCTGATTCTCCATTCCATAATAAATCAGCTCATAACCCGCTTGTGTAAGACGGCGGATGATTTACATTTCATTTAACTTGGTACCTGAGAAGATCTGAAAGACGTATGTTTTTATTATTGGGAGATTCAACAATTACTATCTTGAAGTGTTCAAAGTACAATATACAACATTACTACAACTTTAGAAAGATTTTATTGAAAAAACATTCAAGCCCCCTAAGTTTGTGCAACAAAGGTTTATACATCTGTGATTTCCAGTTAGTCTAACTGCATGAACATGGTTCTAAAATGAGCTCTGAACAGCAGAACTTTCTCAGTTTTGGACCTATGGACTGTGTCTATGTCTGCATCGTGGCTCCACATGGAGAGGAATTGAACAAAGTAACTGAAAAATCTGATTGTGAGACCTCAGAAGATGGAAAGAATACAGAAAGTAAATATCACTGAAAACACAGTGTTAGCAATAATCAGGAGGTATAGAAGGAGCCATAGTAGCACTAATCATGGCTGCAGTGGTCGTCCTCCTAAAATGACTCCACAGACAGTGAACTACTTTCATAATCTAACTGTAAAAATCAGATAACAGCTGCTTCAGACTTGCCACAGGAGTTACCAGTGGAAATCAGAGTTTGTGTGAAGAACACTTCAAAAAGTCAACCTCTATGGATAGAGGACAAGAAAAACACTTTTTTGGCACAAATAGAAAAGCCAAACTTAGCTAAAATGCATGAAAAGAAGCCTGATGAATGTTGGGAGAACATTCTTTGGTCAGATGAAGATAAATCTCAGATGGAGTCCAGCATGAACCTGACCAGGACTACCACAGTGGATGAATAGTCCTGACAGTGAAGCACGGAGGTGCAAGTATGATGATATGGAGCTGCATGAGAGAAAAAGGTGTTGGAGAGACGATATTTATAGATGAATGTCTGTGGATAAACCAACATACTGGCTGACAAGAAGCTGGAAGAAGAGGAATATTCCACCAGGAAAACCATCCAAAGAACTAAATCACCCAAGAGCTTCTAAAGAACAGAAACTGAAAGTGAGAACAATGACCTGAACAAATATGATGCCTGACTGGAATCCAATAGAATATCGCTGGGGTATTTTAACGAGAAAAGTAGAGGAAGTAGGAGTTTGGACACATCCTTGAAAAGCCAATCAAATGTACCCAACCAATGTACAAATTCAAAACACTTTCTATTCTCTATTTTACATTTGAAGGACCAAGGACATTTCCCAGGCCCTGAAGAGCATTCCACTAGACAAATGAATAAAGTAAGGAGTGTCTTGTGGGTCATTAGTTTAAGTTCTGTGTTGAAATGAGGATGCTGTAAAGCGACATTAATTTTTTTCTCAGAAAAAAGCAGCAGTTTTAGTGGAGTCGTGACTGATCTTGCATCAGTAAAAATAATTATGTTTCCAAAGTCAAAGATATATAAATACTTTTCTCCCTTACAGCTGCTTCATCCTGTCCTTAACTCACCGTGGATGTATTTAACCAAGCATATCTATTGCTTTAATGAGATGTTGTGACAGTTTTGAAAGTTGCAAATTTCCGTCTTTGTTTATCTCTCCCCATCACCCTTATTTGTACAGTTTCCTTCTCCCTGATTCTTGGTGTCTCACGTGGTTTCAACATGCCTTGCCCCATCACAGCCTCACACTCTCCGTTTTCTCATCCTCCCTCCAAACGGCTGCTCCGACACCGTCAGTCGCCTTCAGATTTATGTTTTTGGCGTTAGTCATTGCTGAGCTTTCCCCTCGTCCTCTCCTCACATGTCCCCCCCTCTCTTCTAAGTTTAGCACTAATCTTCTGCCTCTGAGACAGCATCTGCACGGCCCCGACAGATGGGTTGGTTAGATTTATTCCGTCTCGCCGTCTGACATCCACATCCAAGGAATACACATGTACGTTAAGCTGCGCAGACATTCAAAACCCGCTGGAGATGAAACGCTCGTTAAGAAAACTCTTGAGTTTGGAAGTGTATTGCAACTCACCTAAACTCAACCCAGTGTTTCTTCAGGACACGATGCTAGAAAAACAAACAGCTTCTATACAGCAGACAACAGAAGCTGGCACTCCCCCGTGCAATATCACTGAAATGTCAAAAGATTCAAAGTTGTATCACCTTACAGTCGAGCAAATATTCTTATGAGAAATCAAAACATACTTTAGAAAGTCTACAGTGGAAATTCAGGCTGTAAAGTGGAAACTCAATGCAGAAAAAGATTTAGTTTTAGTCTGCTTGACTGCATGAACGTGGCTATAAAATGATCTGTGAACAGCAGAACTTTCTCAGTTTTGGACCTTCGGGTTATGTCTATCTGTATGTCTGCATCATGGCTCCACATGGAAAAGAATTGCTAGAGAAGCTGAAAAACCTGACTGTGGCATATTGCAATCGTGGAAAAGGATACAGGACGATCAGTGAGCAACAAAAGATCTATGAAGCTCAGTGTCAGCAGTAATCAGGAGGTATAGAAGGAGTCATAGTAGCACTAATCATGGCTGCAGTGGTCGTCCTCATACAATGACTCCACAGACAGTGAACTACTTTCACAATCTAGCTGTGAAAAACAGGCAGCAGCTGCTTCAGACTTAATACAGGGGTTACTAGTGGAAACCAGAGTTTCTGTGAAGCTCAGATAGTGTGAAGGACATTGCAGAACGTCTATGGGTGGCATTCAAGAAAAACACCTTGCAGTTTTGCACTTTTTAGCACAAAATTGCAAGATTAAGCTTTGCTAAAGATCATGAAAAGAAGCCTGATGAATGTTGGGATGTTGGGACTTCCTTTGGACAGATGAAGGTAAATTTGTTGGGCCAACATGTTTGGTGTGAACCTGACCAGGACTACCACAGTGGATGCATAGTCCTGACAGTGAAGCACGGAGGTGGAAGTATGATGATATGGGGCTGCATGAGAGCAAAAGGTGTTGAGGAGACGACATTTATAGATGAATGTCTGAGGATAAATCAAAATACGAGAGAGAATAGAGTTCTGATTTTCTACTTTTTGGGCCTGTATTTTCAGCATGGTTTTTCCAAAGCCTTTGTTTTTGTTTGTTCATAAGAGCACTGTTCAGCAGAGAAACAATGCAGTTATTGAGAGGTGGGTCCTCTTTTAAATCCTTTGATGCTGCCGTGATCCTCACTGCTGTTGTACTGTATCTTTGAACTGGCGTTAAGGTCAGACAAGGTTTCAAATAGACTTAATGGATTTAGATCTAATTAATTAATTAAGAGCAGAGGAGCTGTGTAATTTCATTGTCCCTCTAACCAGCTATGTCTTCTTTTCTTATCCGCTAATCACCAGATTATCTGTCGTAAGACGTCCGGAGTCACATTCTCTAGTCTACGCTCAGGATCTCTGCAATCCCACTGACAACAACAACAACTTGTTCTTCCTGTCCAGATGATGCATGCTGGGATGAATCCACACAACACGGAACTGTCTTAGATGTATGATGTCTGTACCTTTTCTTGAATGTGTTTTGACTTTGATTGTTAGAACTGTCAACAGAGGACAGTCCCTCGTCTCACTAAAAGCACAGTCTGTTTTACTGCAAAAATGACTGAAAGGTCTTAACAAAAGATGCTTCACATATAATCTAAAACTACCCAACCAAGTCCAGAGGCTGAAAATAACTAGGTACATTTACTCAAGCATTGCATTTAAGCACAATTTTGAGGTACTTGTTCTGTTTCTGCAACTTTATACTTCCACTCCACTAAAATTCCGAAGGAAATAATATACTTTTTATTCCACTACATTTATTTGGCAAGTTTATTTGCTTTAATGACATGAAATACAATCAGCTAATAAATTATGATATATTATTATAGATAAAACTTTATTGATTACCTTCAGTTTACAAGAAACTTAACAGATTTAAATAGTTCGAGCACCTTTAAAGCATCGATAATTATATTCCAATAATATAATAAACATTTTTCTGAAATATGCATAATTAGTACTTTATTGTTGAGAACTTTAAGATCATTTTAATGTTAAAGCTGGTGTATTTTTACTTTAGAATTCAATTCATGACATATATTTATAAAGCAAAGCTAATGTAATCTGATTGAAAGCATATAAAAAGTGGGAAAATGGACCTCGAATTAGGATTGTTTTATAAAGCACTATTTCTTTATACAATAGTACAGTTCTGTAGTTTCACTCAGACAAGTATGCCAAGCTCTGTAACTGTAAATTAAACTGTAAATTACATAAAACTGTCAATTAAACCTCTAGCAAAAAACCAAAATGCTTGGCTAGTGAAGAAAATGACAATCATTTAGTGCTTTTTTAGCCAAGTCCAAGAAGAATGAAGCCAGGTGATTTGAAAAACAGTGTTAACTGATGAAACTACAGTGAAAAGTCAATATTTAAGAACAAACTGAACAAGTAAACTTTAGTTTTTTTGAAATATTTTGTTCATCTGCCTTAATTTGTGATGAGCTGTTGTCCGTGTTTTACTGTCAGGACTATGCACTTACTGTGGGTGTCCTGGTCAATTCCACGCCAAACCTGCTGGATCCCACTTGATCCTAATGTATTTTTTGTTTTGTTTAATCAGGCCAGAGAGTTAATATTCACCAGGATTATTTTAAGGCTGTTGTGGTTCTGCTCTTGGACATGTCCTTTGAGGTTTGTTCATGTAAAGTTCTGAGCATCACTGAAGCACTGATTTACACTAATGATCCTAGAGCCAGATGACAATACACTGCATAGCTTACACACAGTCTAATCCTGTATATACCAGTTAGTTCACATGCCGTATGCATACACAAACTGTGACATAGACATGACTGCATACACCCTGGGCTGCCATCAGGTCGCACATATTGTGTTATTTCTTCTCCTGTGAGGTCTTCAGGGTGTGATGAATTCCTTCATACATGAAATGCAACACGTGTGCAGTCATACGAACAGCACCCATAATTTATGTATTTATTCATTTTTTCCTGCCACACATGAGAAGAAAAAATATGTTTACTTCTCAGCCCAAATGTCAAGTCAGGATGACAGAAATTACATAAGAGCAGATACTCATCAGCGTGGGAATGTGACAAATGTGAGGATGTTCAGTTAAATGTAACAATTTTCATGCAGTTTTTGTGTATGTGTGTGTGTGTGTGTGTTGTATATTAAAATATTGCTTCCATCCACCGCAGAGTCACAGATGAATAACTAAACAGACTCTAAGCCTCGAAAGCATCTTTTAAATGTCAAACACTCCACCTCAGTAGACATGGAAGGTGGTTTTAACAAGATTTTAATTTCTTTACTTAAAGGGAACAGTGGCTATGGTCAGCTTGAAATCAGACTTCTGGTTTTACCTCTATATATCGACATTTTTAAATTATACAGTTAGAAATGTGTAAGTTAGACCCACACATTTAAAAACAATCCAACACGGACACCCTACAATACATGATGTGCTGGTGAAGTGAATAATGATTTGGCAGGTTTTGGGTCAGAGTGATGCTGATTCAACTCTGTTATTTTTAACCACTCAAGCTGTGAGGCTCCAGGGAAGGAAATGTTGAGCCACATGAGATATGTATACCCTTCTGTTAGTTCTGGATCTACCCTGATTTCTCCTAGCTGCCCAGAAAACCTCCAAAGGAAGATGCCCAAAAACATACTAATCAGCTGCCCAAGCCGCCTTAGCTGGTTCCTTACCTATCTGTAAGGCTAAGACCAGCCATCCATGAGGAAACACATTTCAGCCACTTGTATTTCATTCTTTCAGTCTCTACCCAGAGCTTATGACTAGAGATGAGGGTCGGAATGTAGATCGACTGGTAAAAGGAGAGCTTTGTCTTCTGGTTCACCTCCACGATGGCTCCAGATTACAGCATCACTGTTAATGCTGCACCAAAGTCAGTCTTGTATACATTCCATTTTCACGTCAGCTGTGAACAAGATCTCAAGATGCCTAAACTTCATCCCTTGGAGCAGCAACTCAGCCCCAACAATGAAGGAGCAAACTGGCAGAGAACCAGGCAGAACCCACTAAGTTCCTCCTTGTGGGTTCAGGTTGAGTTGCTTCCTAGAGAAGGAGTTCAAGTATCTCTGGATTGTACCTGCACACTCTAGTTTGCACAACTGGAGTACTTCATCTGATGTTCCACAGTCGAGTTGCCAAAGCACAACACGAAAGTCAACTGTGCTGCAGTAGTAGTATGAAAAACTGCATTGTTATCCATTTTTCTTTCTAAATGCATTGATTTGCTTTCCTGGTTAGCTTTGCATACTGACTAGGAGAAAACAGAAAGTCTACAGTTTGAAAATATGCCTCTCTGCACTTAAAAACTCACTAATAAACAGGTTTTAATAACTGGTTTAAAGGTGTGTTTGCTGATTAATAGCCAGCTGCAGAGGTCCTGGTTGGCATGTTTTTGAACTCTGGCCAGAGATCTGTTGTGTTTTCCAAAACTGTTCTTCTAAAGAATGTACCTCTTAATCCCGGAGGTTAGTGTTTAATACGCAGCTATTGTATTTTTGGACTTTTCTCTGAATGAATGGAAAATAAATGCACTTCTCTGGAAATGACCTGCAAAATGGAAGGCTTACTGCTCTGCTTTATTTAATTTTTTTTTTTGCATTGAGCTTTGAAAATACACGTCATGAAAATAAGTGCAAGGGAGACCAAAGTGCTGGTTAATGGGCCACAGGGCATATGGTGTTGTTGTCTAGCTGCTGTTTAGTCCCTAGATTTCAGCTTAATCTCTCATGTGCCTCATTTTGGCTCTATTTTTTTTGTCCCTGCACAAAAAGCCTGCATTTTCCCCCCCCTTTTTTTCTCTACTCTAAGAGTCCCAGCTCCACTTTTATCCACAAAAGTCCCTGAAATGCCCAACAACTCTGAAACAAACAGCTGAGTCGTCTGGCAGACACACAGCAGCTGATGAGCACGACTGAAGCCGTGGGCACATTGCAACTTGCTAAGTACTGCTTTGGCCAAATAGGAATTAATGAGGAAAAAAATAACAGGCTGTCCTAGTGGGACACTGTGTCGATGTGTGTGAATCAGATCTCAAATGACTGAGCAGAAACGCCGATGAGCCACAACATTAAAACCACTGACAGGTGAAGTGAATAATGCTGGTTATCTGGTTTCAGATCTGTCCGTGGGTGTGATTTATGAGGCAGCAAGTGGACAGTCTATGCTTGAAGTTGGTGTTGGAAGCAGGAAAAATGTCTAAAGTAAGAATCTGAGACTCTTTGATAAACTCTATAATAATAAAACTAATAAAACTTTATTGACACTACTGTAGCACAAATTGCTAAAAAACAGGATGCTGCTGGGATGAAAAGGTGTTAGAACACACAAGGCATGGCAGCTTGTTGTGTTTGGGGTTGTGTAGCTGCAGACCGGTTGCCCAGCGAGAAGTTCCATCAACATTCTGAAAAAGTTCAGCCAAGTTTGAGGGATGTTTTCAGCAGGAAGTTTTCTGTCAGTTCCCAGAATGTTCTTTGTAAAGGTAGGAAAACTAAACAGGCTTTTTGTTTCTAGTAATGTAACACTGTGGAACGTTGTGGGAATGTATAGATTCTATAATGTGTTCCCTCAACAACATCCCCAAAACATCCTCAGAAGGTTCCACTTTTGTAAATATGTCACATTAGAGGAACGTCTTATAAAGAACGTTCTGTCATCTGATGTCTCAAGAACATCTGAAAAAAGTGTTTTTTGAATGTTGCTTTGAGAATTTTCCTTCAACTTTTATTTCCCATCTTACAAGTGTTCCATGTGGCCACCAGCTGCAGCACAGACAACATTAGTGCCATAAGAGAATTCCTCCTAGACGCATAGCAGCATATTACCATCCACTCAGTTGATCGCTGCTGTTATTCCACGTCATTCACTGACCTTAAACATCAAATAAAAGTTGCTTGTGTGCAGAATACTTGGATGGAGTTTTCTACTGCTTTTCCTTAATAAAATGTTGCGTAATGAAATCGGCTCATTCTTTCATAATAACCTGTATAAAATATTTTGTCATCTGAGGCCTCAATAGCATTTCAGAAACATTTTGGAATGTTTGTTTGAGAACGTTCTTCCTTTGTTATCAGGAAACATTGTGAGAATGTTTAACCCTCCTGTTGTCTTCATTTACAGGGACCAAAAAATATTGTTTCCTTGTCTGAAAAAAATCTAAAAATTCAGCAAAAAAATTCCACGAATTTCTGAAAATTTGCAAAACCTTCAGGAAGAAAATTCCAATAATTCCTTAAAAGTTTCCCTTAAAAGTTTTATTTTTTAAAAAATCCCCCAAATTTGGCAAGAATATTCTTGTAAATAATTAAAATTGTAAAATTCAAAAAATGAGTAAAAATCTTCAAAAAAAATCCTAAAAATATTTAAAGTGATTCCATATATATCAGTAAAATTTATAATATTTTCTTGAAGAACATTCACATGAAAATCCAGCAAAATTTGCTGGATTTTGGTTGATTTTTTTTGTGAATGTTCTTAAGAAACATTTTTAACATTTCCTTTTTTCACCAAAAAATGTTCAAAGATTTCCCAAAAATGTTGAAAATGTGGACATCAGAGGTTTCACTGTGAAAATATTTTTTCTTTCCACATTTTCAATCTTTAAAACGGGTCAATTTTGACCTGCAGGACGACAGGAGGGTTAATAGAAGAAATGTGTTTCGTCAACAACGTCTCCAGAACAACCTCAGAACATTGCAGACAGAATGTTCCATCTTTATAAATATGTCACCGTACAGGAGCATCTTATAAAAATCATCCGAGGCCTCGATAACATCTAGAAAACATTTTTTGAATGTTTTTTTGAGAACGTATTCATCTATAATCCATTTTCCTGACAACCTCCTCTGATCATTGACTTTAAAGCCTTTCTTGCAGGTAATGTTAGCGAGTGTTGTGGGTCTTGTCCACGTTAACTTTTGTCCACCTTGAACTTTCCCTTCAGAGGCCTCAACAGCTCAGAGCTGTTTTGGCGCCGCTAATGCTGTGACCTGATTCCCAGATAGACATACAGTATTATATCTTTCCACTTGAGATAAGCATCATTCCAACTCGACAATCAAATCAAAGTTCAAGGTTTGAATTATCACGTAGGACACAAGAACAAAATCCATTGAACCTTAACACTGAATCTCTGCAAATCAAAACGTAGCTGTTGGATAAAAAAGTTGATTGATATTTAATGATTAAAAAAATTGTATCTCCTTACAGTAGCTTAATTGCTTCTAACAGTTGTTAGAATTTACCTTTATGTTAACTGAAAAACTAACAATTCACATTCACTATATTGAAAATGCAGGCCTCACAGTAGGAATTTGATACGACAAAATTGCACTGCGTTGGCCGGCTAATCAGCTTCTGTGGCGTCCCTATAAAGACAGCGCTCAGTCGTGGTTTGATGCTGGACCATCTTCGTCCCTCCAGTCAGTGCTGCGAGCTGAACTGTCTGAGCCACGTTATTTTTTGTTCAACCACTAATTCTGTTTTCTTGTGTTCAGTGCTGATCTCTGCCTGCTGTTGGTTCCTGATTCCTCCGGTTCTCTGGTCCACGTTCTTCCCCGTGGATTCTGTTGGATTGAGGAAATTGGCCTTCATCAGCAATGTTCCCTGTAATTTTTCCTGAGTGTGAGCAAACACACAAACTCCCTGAGCGTCCCTTGGACCACTGTGAGCAACATCAGACGTGTGCACTGTGGTCACACCAGCATCACATCCATTCAAGTTACATGGTTCATTAAAAGAATCAAATTACAGCATTTACATTTCTGTTAAAACACTTTGTCAACAGGAGCCAGTTGAAGGCTGCAGTGATTTTAGTGACACTACAATGTATAAGAGTGAAGTTATTGAATATTTGTCTCTCTTTACTGTTGCAGTGGTTTTGCAAATTGCAGACGGACCCTGTTCACTCCATAGACACCAATGTTATTCCTGTAGCTTGAAAGACAGCTACTTTTGATAAAACTGGGCTTGTAGCACATTGTCTGCCTTGCAACAATGGGAAAGAGGCACCGTTTATGTTTTGACAACCTATATCTAATGAGTTATTGATGCTGGAAGTCCCAATCTGTGAATATCTTTCCAACTTTACTGAACTTGGGGCCACTACCACCTAAGGAGTGATATATTTAATTTTGAAAAAAGCATTTAGCCATACTTAAAGCTTTAAGTGCTTTATTAACACGGAACTAAAAATTTTGTATTGTTTTATTATCACAGGTTCTGTCTGAAAAGAGGTGGCATCATTTTAAACAGTGAAATCAAACTAATAAAATGTAATGACCAACCAGTGAGTAATACTGGATTCTGCAAAAACATAAACAACTTTTTAAAAAAAATCTAAATCTTATCTTAACAGTTAATGTATTAACTTATTTTTGTGTGTATGAATGTATTTATTGATTTATTTAGTACTGTTAACATATCAGAGTTCTGAGTGAATTTTTCTTAAGATAGGCAAAGGCCATTTATTGATTACATATAGGCTGTTAAATGTTTATTAAAAACTAAAAAGCATTTTAAAAAAAACAACTTAGGCATTTATTGAGTCACTAAAGTACTGTAGAGTACAGACCACATCAGCATGATTATAAGCATCCTCTGGTAAATTAACAACCAGATACTGATGTCTCTCACCATATGGACTTCAGGAGATGACTGGGGGATGATAAACTGTGACCTACTGGTTGGATTCTCTCTGCTCTCATGTTTCTTACATGTTTGTCCCCTGACAGCTGGGTCCTAATGTTTTTTGAGCAACACACCATACTATGACATTTTTACAGTGAGGGTTCTACTATGGAACCAGTTTGACATGTTCAGGTGTTCTTTGTGTGAAAACTCAGAGATTTCAGGGATCAGAAGGTGGTTTTCAACATTCTTTGTTAACTTTCTGCTTCAACTTTAAATTAAATTTCCTTCACTAAGCCAGCCCTCTGGACTTCCAGGAAGCTGTGTTCCTATTGGCTGTCCAGGTGGCTGTGTTCCTATTGGCTGTCCAGGTGGCTGCTTGGTGTTATCAGGAACACCTGAGCAGCTCAGTGTCTTCCTGCTTCATTTAGCTGCAGACAAACATTTCCTCTGTTTCTCTTCACCACTGAACCGGGTTTGGCTCCATTGCTTTAGTTCGTTCTTTAGGCGTTGGCTTGCAGCTTCCAGCAGTAAAATAGACTTTAATGTGTTTCTTGGTGTGTTTTAGGGCTTTGTACTGGATAGTTGTCTTGGTAAATGTGGTTCTTTAGCCACAGTTAGCACATGGTGATAATGTGTGCAGTGATTAGTGGATTTGGTGCAGCTGAGTTGTGTCTTTATCTTGGCTGTAGTGAGTCTTCAGAGGTTTTTGGTCAGACACATTCTGTATTCTTGTTTGAGAACCAACGTTGGTTGTCCAGAAGGTAAGAGTTCCTGTCCTGATTCTCTGTTCTCAGAGGTTCTCTGGTAGGCTGCAGGAGACTTTAGCGTTTGGGTTGTGCTAGTTTGGTTTTTGTACGGTTTCATTTGGTCGACTATCTTGAGGCCCCTCCATGTGGTTTAGTGAGGTTTTCTGGAACAGTTCTACAAAGCAACCTGCAGCAGAAGAGACTTTGAGAGTTTTTAGGAAGTTCTGGAGACCAGACTTTAGAGCAGCAGAAACATTTGTCAGCAGTTTAAGCAGGAGAAGGTGAGCTTCAGAGTAGAAATGAGACAGAAACCTTCTTGACCCGTGTGGTGAGGTCCTGTACCAAGAGTTTGAGCAGGTTGTGAAGAGTCTGTAGTTCTTTGGTCTGAAAGCACAAGAAGAGTCGACTCATTAAAGGAGAAAACAGGAGATATTGTTGGTTCTTCTGTCGCTCTGCAGTTTCCTTAGACTGAATATCAAGTTTATATTTTAAATGATTTCCCATGTGAGCCCAAGAAGACTTCAATAAACTCCCTCCATCCCCTGGACACAACACATTTTATTACCATGTTAATCTTTTTAATTTTTTTTTTTTTTTTAATATTTTTGAGTTTTAATCACAGTTTTAGCATAGTTTTTTCTCTTTGCTTGTTTAGTTTTGTCATCTGTGTGAAAGGTGTTAAACAAATAAAGTTGAATTGATAAACTGAATAATTGACTAACTCATGATTGTGACAACAGAAGTATTTTCATTGTGATTTAAGGGTTTGTTTAATTTTTAAGGTTGGGGTTAAAATCTTGACAGAAAAAAAATTAAAGAAATAAACTACATTAAAAAAAGCAATTAAATCAAAGGAAAAAATTTAATACAATAAAACTTTCAAAAAGATTTATTATTAAAAAGATTTATGCAATTTAAGATGTAACATTTAACATTTAATTTTTTAATTAATGTTTTGTCTTTTTAAAGGTTTAATAATCTAATTAAATGTTTTGTCTTTATAAATGTAGATGTTTAATAACGTAATATGTAATAAGATGTAAGATGTAATTTTCTAATTAAACATTTAATTTTTTAATTAATGTTTTGTCTTTTTAAAGGTTTAATAATCTAATTAAATGTTTTGTCTTTATAAATGTAGATGTTTAATAACGTAATATGTAATAAGATGTAAGATGTAATTTTCTAATTAAACATTTAATTTTTTAATTAATGTTTTGTCTTTTTAAAGGTTTAATAATCTAATTAAATGTTTTGTCTTTATAAATGTAGATGTTTAATAACGTAATATGTAATAAGATGTAAGATGTAATTTTCTAATTAAACATTTAATTTTTTAATTAATGTTTTGTCTTTTTAAAGGTTTAATAATCTAATTAAATGTTTTGTCTTTATAAATGTAGATGTTTAATAACGTAATATGTAATAAGATGTAAGATGTAATTTTCTAATTAAACATTTAATTTTTTAATTAATGTTTTGTCTTTTTAAAGGTTTAATAATCTAATTAAATGTTTTGTCTTTATAAATGTAGATGTTTAATAACGTAATATGTAATAAGATGTAAGATGTAATTTTCTAATTAAACATTTAATTTTTTAATTAATGTTTTGTCTTTTTAAAGGTTTAATAATCTAATTAAATGTTTTGTCTTTATAAATGTAGATGTTTAATAACGTAATATGTAATAAGATGTAAGATGTAATTTTCTAATTAAACATTTAATTTTTTAATTAATGTTTTGTCTTTTTAAAGGTTTAATAATCTAATTAAATGTTTTGTCTTTATAAATGTAGATGTTTAATAACGTAATATGTAATAAGATGTAAGATGTAATTTTCTAATTAAACATTTAATTTTTTAATTAATGTTTTGTCTTTTTAAAGGTTTAATAATCTAATTAAATGTTTTGTCTTTATAAATGTAGATGTTTAATAACGTAATATGTAATAAGATGTAAGATGTAATTTTCTAATTAAACATTTAATTTTTTAATTAATGTTTTGTCTTTTTAAAGGTTTAATAATCTAATTAAATGTTTTGTCTTTATAAATGTAGATGTTTAATAACGTAATATGTAATAAGATGTAAGATGTAATTTTCTAATTAAACATTTAATTTTTTAATTAATGTTTTGTCTTTTTAAAGGTTTAATAATCTAATTAAATGTTTTGTCTTTATAAATGTAGATGTTTAATAACGTAATATGTAATAAGATGTAAGATGTAATTTTCTAATTAAACATTTAATTTTTTAATTAATGTTTTGTCTTTTTAAAGGTTTAATAATCTAATTAAATGTTTTGTCTTTATAAATGTAGATGTTTAATAACGTAATATGTAATAAGATGTAAGATGTAATTTTCTAATTAAACATTTAATTTTTTAATTAATGTTTTGTCTTTTTAAAGGTTTAATAATCTAATTAAATGTTTTGTCTTTATAAATGTAGATGTTTAATAACGTAATATGTAATAAGATGTAAGATGTAATTTTCTAATTAAACATTTAATTTTTTAATTAATGTTTTGTCTTTTTAAAGGTTTAATAATCTAATTAAATGTTTTGTCTTTATAAATGTAGATGTTTAATAACGTAATATGTAATAAGATGTAAGATGTAATTTTCTAATTAAACATTTAATTTTTTAATTAATGTTTTGTCTTTTTAAAGGTTTAATAATCTAATTAAATGTTTTGTGTTTTAAAGTTTTAATAATCTAATTAAATGTTTTGTGTTTTAAAGTTTTAATAATCTAATTAAATGTTTTGTCTTTATAAAGGTTTAATAATCAATTTAAATGCTTTGTCTTTTTAAATGTTTAATAGTCCAATTAAATGTTTTGCATTTTTTAAAAGGTTTAATATTCTTCTTGTGTAATTGTATTTTTTAAATGTTTAATGATGGAAAATATTTTATCTGTAATTTTGAATATTTGTATTTTAAAAATTTTGTATAATTTCATAATGACATGTATTGTATCTTGCTGAATTATCTCATTCGATATTTTGTCTGTTTAATATAATTTAATGTAATTTAATGTTTAACTCTATTAAACAGACAAAATATCGAATGAGATAATTCAGCAAGATACAATACATGTCATTATGAAATTATACAAAATTTTTAAAATACAAATATTCAAAATTACAGATAAAATATTTTCCATCATTAAACATTTAAAAAATACAATTACACAAGAAGAATATTAAACCTTTTAAAAAATGCAAAACATTTAATTGGACTATTAAACATTTAAAAAGACAAAGCTTGGGCACCCATATAGCTCAACGGGTTAGGCGGGTGATCCATGTACAGGGGCTGGTCCCTGACGCAGCGTCCCGGGTTCGATTCCAGCTCGCGGCCCTTTGCTGTAAGGCTGCCCCCGTTTCCTGTTTGTCTTTCACTACACCTATCCGATTAAAAAGCTGAAAAATGCCAAAAAAAAGAAAGACAAAACCTTTAATTATAAAATTAAATGTTTAATTAGAAAATTACATCTTAAAGACAATAAAACTTCAAATAGGAATTACACAGAAAATACAATGAAGCATTTAAAAAGAAAATTAAACATTGAAAGGTGGTAAAACATTTAAAAAGAAAAACCTTAAAGATTTAATCGAAACATTAAATATTAGGAAAGAAAAAGAAACTCAAACAAGCCAATAAAACATTTGAAAAAACAATTAAACATTAAAAAGACAAAACATTTGGAAATCAAATCAGACATTAGAAAAGAATAAAAGGTGAGAAAAGAGCAAAACTAAACATTTAAGAAGAATCAACCTAAAGACAAAACATTTCAAAAGACACCAGTTAGACTTTAGAAGATCAAATTAAACAGAAGAGACAATAAAACGATGAAAAAGAGCAAAAACAGATAAAGATCTTAAAGAGTTTTCTAGTCTGAAATGAAAACATCAAGTTGTTTCTTCAAACATTTCCTCTTTCTATGTTCTTGGTTTGATTGTAGACAGATTTACTAAGACCTCATTTCAGAAAACTGCTTTCCAGATAAAGTCTACTAGTAGTTGAAGGCATCGATCAAACTAATGTTACCTTCTGATCTCCACAAACTTTACTGTTCAGTGAAGAGAATCAAAGTTTGTTGAGGATTTCTAAAAAACCCACAGGTGAAGGTCTGAGAAGAACTCAGATAGATGGTCTAAATGTGAAATCAAGACTCATGGTCACAAGTTTTAAGGCTTCTGTTAACCAGAAAGTTCAAACTAACAGAGAAGTACTGAGAAACTTTTAAAACTTTAGTCCTCAGACTGTCTAAAGGTTCAAACTAACAGAGAACTACTCAGGAACTAAGAAAATTTCAGTCCTCAGACTGTCTCAATCGTACGATGCAGTGTGTAACTGTATGCAGCACAATGAGCCGGCATACTTGTTGTTTCCGTTTTCACGCCGTCTACATCAACGGAATGCACTGAAACTTTGCCCCCACTAGCTTAGCCTCGCTGTAGCCGCAGCTCACAGGGGCGTGTCCTATCTATTCATTCATATCTATGAGAACAACGGTGGCTACACATAAGGACGCCTGACGTTGATTAGCTGCGTAAATACCATTATATACAGTCTATGGTAAATACGTATGTGAATCGCATCATTGGCTGCAGCAGCCAGTCACTGGTCACTCACTGACTCACATTGAAAAATAGCACAGAATGAATTGTTACGTGTTTATTTTATTTACAATTTAGGTTGGATTTTTTTTTTGTGCGCAGCGCAGATTTTCTGTGCGCGGAGACCGTGTCAGCAGTGCGCAATTGCGCAGCTTAGAGGGAACAGTGGTCGTCAGTAACCACCAGGATAACACCAACCACAACACCTGGAGTGTCCGGATCCATCCTACCTCCCTCACCTCCTGCCTTGCTTCAGATGCCATACCTACCATCCTCGTGTCCACCTGTTGGAAGGACGAACAAAGAGGAGACAAATTCCCCCATAGATGTTTCCCCTCCCTCTCTTCTAGAGTCAGGAAGGTTCTCCAGCCCTAGAGTCACCAGACGTAAATAATACCAACCTGTTTTCGTCGGCTCTTAACCTTTGGGGTTTTTAGGTTAGAGCTTTTGGGGTTTCAGTGCAGTTATTGGTTGTTTTGAGTTTGATTAGTTGGGTTTCCTTAGTTGTTTCCCTGCCTTGGTTTTACCAATAGTGGGTTAACTGTAGTTTTGGGTTTTGTTTTTGTTCTTAGTCCTCCTTACCTCTAGAGGCGCTTATGTTCAGTCTTTTTCTTAGTGACTTCTGGTTTGGATTAGTAGTTCTGGTTCCGGTTTTTGGTATATGTATATTCCTTGAATCTGTAAATAAAGCATACTAAATGCAAATCTTTCTGCTCTCTCATTTCCTGCTATTGAGCCTCCAGCACCTGCTGTAACAGTCTGTGGAGTCATTTTAGGAGGACGACCACTGCAGCCCTGATTAGTGCTACTATGGCTCCTTCTATACCTCCTGATTACTGTAGACACTGAGTTTATCCCTGATCTTTCTGGATCCGTGTCCATCTTTGTGAAGTCCCACAGTCACATTTTTCAGTTCTTCTGTCAAATCTTTTCCATGTGAAGCCTTGATGTAAGCATGCGGATAGACACAACCCATAGGTGAGAAAGTTCTGCTGTTCACTGCTCATTTTAGAACCATGTTCCTGTAGTCAGGCTGACTGGAAATCACAGGTGGAGTCACTTTTGTTAGACTGAGTTTCTACTCTGGGGGCTGAACTATAAAATGTATTCTTTCTAAATTTTTTTAAAATTTTTTTTAATGTTTTTTTTTCAGAAAATACTCAGCTTAAAAATAATGCAGTTAATGAAAGGTGGTACAAATTTTCCGTCATGTGACATTTAATTAATATTGCACCACTTCTGTTGTGACTTTATATGATGCATTTATGATGTAACTTTTTATCTGATAGACACGTTTTGATTCTGATATGCAAAGAGTAAGTGATTAAAAGAAATTCTATTTTTGCATCCTACGTGATCATTCAAATGTTGAACTTTGATTTGATAGCCTAGTTGGAATGATGTCATCTGTATCTGAGGTGGAATGACATCACACCGTATGTTTCCCTGGAAACGGCAGCAGGCCTCATCAATAAGGACAGCTTAAAACAGAATTATTATTATTATGCTTTGCATATTTCAACTTGTTTACACCATATAGTGTGTACTTGCAAACATTCTCAGACAAATAAATTGCACATTCCTGCACACTACTTTTAAAATACATTGGGTTTAGGGTTATCCTTTAACCTTTTTTATTTTTTAAATGTTATATTTCTCAGCCTTTACTGTTATGCACCAAACCATCAAGTCAAATTCTTTGTATATGAAACACCCACTTGGCATTAAAACTGATTCTAATTCTGCAAATATATATTTATAAATTCTCAATTATTATGAGACTAAATTGAAAATCCATCACTCGACCTATTCTCCCTGAGAAAAAATTCAAAGTCGCCATTAATTTGACATCGGTCTCCTCCTAGACGACCCCCAGGTCATGGGAGTTAATTAAAAGTCCTTATCAGTTTCTGCAGCAAGGACAGCACACAAGCTCTCCTCTGTTTCCAATCTTTCTCATTCCCTCTTCATTTAGGCAAAGAGCATCACGGACACGCTTATTTGTCTGCTCACTTCCAACGCTGACAATCCTGTGCGAGTGTCTCTGCTGCAGCGCTGCTTGAAAACTAAATGCAAATTCAAAACAGTCAGAAGGCCTCTGCAGAGTCGCCACCTGCATCCTGACAATGTAGGTTTATGGTGCATTTAAGTGACAAAGAGGCGTTTAAGGGCAAAGCGTTGTTGCACGTGCGCCGTCTCGTGCTTTCGTGTTTGTTTCCGTGTTTTAATTACACGTGTAGTTGTCAGCACATGGGATAGGGAACGAGCGAGACGTCCTCCGGTGGCCCTGATGCTCTGAGCAGACAGCGCAGTGGGCTAAGCTCGCAAAATGAGTGTATCATCCCGCTGGCCCCAGCAACGCAAATAACCTCTCTCATTCTGCACTAAACCTCCGCTCATCTTCTTATCTCGTGTAATTACAAAATCAGCATTGGCTTAATGTTGCAGTTGCTTCGCGCCGACTTTCTCAAAGCTGTTCTTCTCGCGTCCCAGATCGCCCCTTTTTCATCTGCGCCGTGGGTTTTACCTCAGATCAACCCTCAAAAATTTCAAATCACCTTCGGATTTATCTTGAGCTGCATCGCACGTAATCTTCCGCCCTTTGCACATGCTGAAATCAAGTTGTGTTATGAGGGGTCAAGATTTTGCCAAGCGAGGATGAATGCCGGCTGTTAAAAAAAATGTAAATTTAGATTGTTTTCTGCTCTTGAATAAAAGATTTACAGACTTTTGAATGCATTTCCTTTAACGATCCGCTCAGATGTGCTAATGGTTATGCGAGTTGTGTCTTCATAATGGGATTTCGTGGAAGCCTATGGCTCGTTGTGGTTTCATAACTGAGCCGTGGGCCGCCCTGATCTGCCCTGAACCCTGACCTTTGCATCAATCACGCGCCAGAAATACACCAACTGTTTTGATAATGACAATGGGAAGATGGGTATTACGATGACAATTGTGTAACACGGTTATTAATGTGGTAAATCCCAGTGGATGTTGCCTACATAATGGGAACATTCGGGTCACGGCATTTCATAATATAGATTGATATATTGAGAGTCGTGTCTCATTAATACAGAACACTGTCGATAACCCAGAGGTCAGATGTATTAGAGATGTGTTTTCTCATGTAGCTCATTAAATCAACAGGCAGATGGAATAAGCGAATCCTTCAGCGTAATTTTCGTACGAGTCGCAGCATTTTTGCTTTCCTCCGAGCGCCCATGACTCAGAAACGCTCACAAAAGCACACAGCCAGTTTTCTGACTGTAATTGTCACATTTTCTGCGAGGATTATAATGAAGAGTGCGGCGGCTGCTGTGATGTGCGCCGCGGATCAAAAGATGCACTTCTGCTGATGCCGTCTTTCTGTTCCGGACTCCGGAGGCCTGTTTTCATGCTGGTCACAAATTAAACACGGCAGCCTTTTACAGAGCGGCGAAGAGGCGACCGTGGGAGGCAAAAGCTGATATTTTCCTGCCTGCACACACCATATAATCAGCCCTGATTGCACCACAACTGCAATTTCACCATCAGATTTCTTAAATAATGCCACTCAACACTCGGCGCTGTATGGCACAGGGGAACAAAGACCACTCAGAAGCACTTTCATATATTTTATACCTGTATTTCTTCTTTTGCCTGTCCAGAAATCCTTTCATCAGCTGCTACATGTGTACTCTGCTGGAACATGAGGTAATTCCCACCAATAATTCTTATCTGCAGCTGCTGAAAAGATTTCTGTGGAAATTCTCTTTCATATCCATCCAACAGGCAGCAGCTGAAGGACAGGTATTCACTTCTAATCGGCAACCTCTGCTTTGTAAGGTGCAGTTATCCTTGCCTCATCCAGCGAGGGCCTCGTAGAACACACACACACCGTATACGTAAGTGCCGTTTTTGTTCATGCTGGCCTTCTCTGCTTTCACAAAGTTTTAGCTCCTGGTAGTTTTCAGAGTCACAGATCTGACTTCCAACTGCACAACTCAACTGAATTCTCTATTACACTTTGAGGGACACGAATGCCGTGCCAGAATATGTTTGTGATTTAATAGGTTTGCTATTTATTTCATTGCTCAACTGGAAAAATTGGAGAAGAAGCCTCAAACATGTTGCGATGTTGTGATATTTCACTGAAGTTAACCAAACAGCGAGTGAAAGCCAAAAGCAAACAAGTGGAAATTCAATTTTATCCAAAGAATAACGGTCCTGCATGGATAAAAACGCTGGTCTCCTGGGTGAAAGCTGTGTTATTGTCCTCAAGCCTTGATTATACTCCCATGTGGACATGCACACAGACAGCTGCAGATATCATAGATTTGTTGTTATTATACAAATTTTCTACTCATCTTGGCACACTCTGTTCCATACATACACAGCTGGTTGGATCTACGTATTTCAAGCATGCATACTAGTTCCTGCTGAACTCACGCTTCCCACGGGTCGAACCTGCAGAGATGAAAAACGTACATCATGCAGACCCTAGCTGCTAAAAACAAACGTTTCTGGAGAGCTTCTTTGAAAAAGAGGGAGAGGCTGAGACAGAATTAAGCAAGAAATAAATACATATTTAGCAATAAAATGTCATTTTATTTGTTTAGGACACTTTAGGACAAAAAATATGATTATAATTTGTCATGTGTGCGATGGCCGGTCCACAGAAAAATTATCCGTTGTGCAAAAATGATTTGAGACCGCTGGCCTTGCAAACACTCGCATAGCTGAGCCTTGATTAAGCTTTGATTAGCCTCGCTTAGCCTATCCATTCAGTAGAACACATTGGTGTGACTGCATCTCACTATCACTCTGCTATAGGAGAAAATAAATGCTCTGGTTTGTTTGTATTTCTTTAAACCAGTCAGACATGTAGGGTGAAGTTAAATGTGTAGCTTCGGTGTTGCCCTAAAATAAAGACAGTTGGAATAGTCATGGGTGCCCGACGGGTCCGGGCAGGTGCGATGGCTCTTGGTGGGCTGCGGGGGCTGGATTGGCCGTCTTGGTGGGCGCTGTGGCTGTACTGCGGGCTAGTGGCATGTGGTGGCTCTGTCCCGGTGGGTTGTCAGGGCGCATTGCGGGGGGTGGGGGCCCTGGGTGTACTGCGCTCGCCTGGGGCCTGGTGCGGGGGGTATGTGGGGTGCCTCCCTGTCGGCGTCGCCGGGCCCCACCACACTATCCATTTTTACCCTCTGGACTCGCATCGGGTCCCGGCTCCGATTTCCTCTGGCCGGCTCCCGGTGGTGGCCTGCCTTGTGATGGGCTGGTTGCCGCCCCTTCGGTGGGCCGCTCGGCCCCTGTGTCTGGCTTCCTGGCTGTGTGGGGCCGTTGGCCCCCTCGGGGGAGGGAGGGGGGATGGGGGTGGGCGGGTCGGGTGGTGGGGTGGGGGGTTCGGTGGGGGCTGGGGTGGGCGGGGTTGGGGTTTGGGTGGCGGGTGGGTCCTCGTGCCCCGGGCCGCCTGGGTCGGTCTTGGTGCGCAGGGGGTGTCGGTAGCTGCTCCCTCTTGTTCTCTGGGTCCTCGTCGTTCACGGTGGCCCCGGTGGCTCTCTGGGGGTGCCGCCCTGTGGCTCCTACGGCCCGGGGGGAGGGGTGCCCTGTTGGCTTGGCCCTGCCTTGCCGTGATTGCTGTTCTGGGCTTCGGGGTTCTTCACACTTGCATGTTTGATCAGGTTCTCGCCAGCTACTGCCGAGTCCCATTTCAGCAAATGATGGGTCCCGCCAGAATGTGCTGAGAATCTCTCCAGTCTCTACCCTAAACTCATTCTCTCTTGCACTAGTATCCTCTTCTGGCCTATTCTATTCTATTCTATACTATCAAGACACACACAATTATGGTGCTCAGTACCGTTTGTTCATTTATTATTGAATCTCTTTTTCTTTTGTGTTGGTTTGGTTTTCTTTTCTTTTTTCAAATTTTTATTTTTTTTTTTTTCTATTGATGGACAGTTAGTAGTTGGGCATAACACACCACCTTACAATCTTTAATTGCAATAGCAACGCCTGTTATTTTCTATCCCTGTTCATCCTGTTCGTCCTGTTCGTCCTGTCCAGTCTTTGTTTCCCCCACACATCACTGAGGTGTAGCACTGCCCTCCCTGGCTTATAATAGGGAATTCTAATAAAGAAGGTCTACTTAGCTTTCAGGGAGGGCCGGTGATGGTCACACACATGCACTAAATATTAAAATATTTGGTTGCAAGACTAAAATATGCATCAATCTCATATAATGTTGACTCCCCTTTTGTGGAGTTAAACAATGAGAACAAATGCAGACAAAAAAAGAAAAAAAAAAAAGAAAAAAAAAAAAAAAAAAAAAAAAAGGAATAGTCATGGATGCAGGGACACAAGCACTGAGTCAATAAAATGGATAATCCATCGAAAAAACTAGCTGGGTTGCCTGAAGGTTTGAGTCCACGGGTGATTTTCCTCACATGAGAACACATCGCATCTGAATATCGCCCGCTTGGTGGGCGTGCACCAGCGGGCCACTAGTGGCCACCTGACAGCCCTTCAGACCTTCAGTCCGGTAGAGGCGTCCAACCAACATGGCAGCTCGATCGCAAACTTTCTCCTATATTACGAAAACAGTTAAGCAAAAAGTATTTCTGGAAGCATCTGGGGTGAGAAATGAGCTGCTCAATCTGTCCTCGTTTTAGTTCAACGACAGCTAGATTAGATGTTTTATGAAAGTTTTCCAAAAGTTTTACACGTGTTTTACAAAAGTTTTTACGAGGCATCGGCCCTCCGCTTCCCGCAGTGAATTTGCCTAAATTAGAAGTCAAGTCTACTTTATGCAAATGAGCTGCACTCAACTCAGGCGACGCAACCCAACCAGAATGCGATGCCAGGCATTTCACATACACAATGAATGGGAAGCAGGAAATTGATGGATCCTGTGGACACACACCTTTACTGCTCAATCCAAATCCTCTACAAAACTTGAAATTTTCACCGTGTAGGTTGCTGCTTGGTTGTTTCTCATAGTAGATCGGTATTTTAAAGACGGTAAATAGCAAAGAAAGTTGGCAAACAGGAGCAGTCAATGGCAGAACTAAGCCTTGATTATACCACCTTGCAGACAGAACATGTGCCGACACCACGGATGCACAGATGTTTCTGTTATACTACTTTTCTAGTCCACTTGTGTTCCATACATCTGCAGTAGGTTGCACCAACATGTTCTGTGAAAGCAGAGCAAGGAAGACACTGCTGCTCTTGTAGCATAGTAATGTTGACTCTCACACACTTGCAAAAGTGTTAAAGTTGGTGTTAAATTTTCTGTGTCCACAAGAACAGGAGGGTCAGCTGGGGTCATCACTCCTATCCTTCAGAAGTCCATGACGATGACTTCACACATGTCCAAATGCAGCCCAGAATTTGCGTGCAGACAGTAGACAATACTGTACATGAAATACATGTATCTCTACTGTGCATGTATGCAACAGATTCCTCTGAGTGGACTCCTGCAGGCTTGGAAAGCAGTACTCGGGTTGGAGGTGTCTGCACAGATCAACACTGTGCTTATAGGGAGTTTTTGTGGCTTTTTCAAACTGAAAGTCTCTCCTACTATGTGCCACTTGAGGAAATACATTTGGTTACAAATTTAAATAAGAATACAGTTAGCTGTATAGGACTGGGACTGGGTTGCAGGGTTAAGGAGTTTAGATGGTCACCGTCACATAAATGATAGAAAAATGCCAAGATGCTGGAGGTGCATCAGTCCAATAAGTCATTTCATGCTTTAAAATCATCCCATGAAGGAATATGAATGAAATTCTCTTCACTTTACCTCAGTTTTCCATTTTGTTTGTCATTACTTGTTGATATATTTCACTGGATAAGTAAAAAAAAGGGTAAGTTAGACCTGTTGGTGGCTATGAAAAGTCAAAAATCATGAAAATCATTCATCTTCTCTCCACTCTGTATTTCTGCGCCATATTTTATAAGAATACATCCAATAGTTGTTGAGGTATTTTGTTAAAATCCTCAAATCTCACAGTGGTGCTTTGGAGGAAACGTTATTAGGATTCATTGCTTGCAGACTATGAACAGATAGACAGAGCCATGTCACCTGCATGGCTACAAACACTGAAACAAATGGGATGAATTTGTCAAATTACCGGCTTTTCCAATCATTTTAAGGGTCTAATCGGCTTATTACCTATGCACATTAACGTAAACACGGCTGCATTAACCGAATGCATCTGGTTATTGTGTCAGTCGCCGTCTCCGACTAAAAGCCTGATTGTGTGTCATTATGCACAGGAAACGCACTGATAAATATTTCAGCATTTCCAGAAATGTGATTTCAGCTCACAGGAGGGTGCAGCCGCCCCCGAGGACGCAGTGAGAGCATATTTCTGCGTTGGGTTCTGTATATTGATATTTTTAAACTGGAATACTACACACCGAGTCGCGAATTTATTATGTACTCCCACGCAGTCAAACACAATCCAATACAACAGACCTGCGATGGATCAGATGTTAGTAATTTGCTGATGTTGTGTGTCAGAGTGCTGTTGATTCAACTCCATTGTTATTTTTAGACTCTCAAGCTGCGTGGCTCTGGGGAGGCAGTGTTGGCCTGTCGAGCTACACCACCATGGTGGTGCAGACTGAAATAACTCAACAGTTATAGTATGGATGTCCATTAAACTGTTTGCAGACGTCTGTGGGCACAGAATGAAACATCCTGACAATTATCGCCAAGATTGTCCCAAAGATCCTGACATGTAGCATCCTAAACCTCCTCCACCCTGAAGGTTCCTGTACTGCAACCAGAATAGCTTCCTGGTAACACTGTGAGGGAGCAGGAAAAGCTTCTGCTGGCTTTGAATGAGCCGCAGAAGTCGACAAAATGAGGGAGGATGGAGGGGAACATTAGCCTGCAAGAGTACCAGCTTTTGCATCATGTGTGGAACCATTACTTTGAGATTTAAGTTTCATTTTTGCAAATATTTGACATTTTAGTTGACACCTTTGCAATGATAATTACATTTGAGAAACTTGGTTGAGTTTAGACACCAAAACAACATAGTAAGATTTAAGAAAATGTCACGATTCAGGTTAAATTGCGACCCTTTGGCAACACGTTTGAAGATTCTCCTCTATTTTCTGGGTTACCATGGTGACGACTCCCATCCAATCCAGTATATGATCAGCTGGCTCAAAAGGAGTGACAGTAAAGCAACAACATAAATGGTGAAGATATGATGATTTTTATTTTTATATATATATATATATATATATATATATATATATATATATATATATATATATATATATATATATTTATATTTGTGATAAATCTAAAACCAACATCAAAAACATCAAAAACAGTGGGTTGCATTTTTATAACGGCAATAACTGCTATATTCGCTGACTGCCTGGTAATACTAACACTAAAAAATATGTAACATTTCTGGTCTTCTTTTCATTTGCATCAGTTTTAGTAAAGTTTTAGTAAAGTTGCACTTGATAATTTTTGGAAACGGGTTCAATAAAATCTGTGTTTTTTGAGTCATTGCTATAAAGCTGGTAGTTAAGATTTTTCCCCCTATTTTTTTAAAATAGTTTTTCCACTTAAATTCTAATTATTTTACTGCCAGACACAAATACAAATCCAGAAGTCACTGTACATACCTACCATGCAGCATAACAAGACTACAATTATAACTTGCAATCACTGAAAACTGAAGCACCACCTGCAAATTAAACAGAAATAGATATAATGGGATGGCATAGCTCTACATATCATTAACATTGCTCATTTTGTAGTGCATTAATTGGGAACATAACTGAGCTGGTCAAACCTTCTTATCTAGATCTAATCCTACTAATTCTGTAAACCAGATGAAACAGATTAGTTTGTCACTTTATTTTCTTAGTATACGGAGCTGAGAATGAGAAGAAAACAGTTCTTGTATTAATTTGTCATGCAGTGTTAGGAAGTTGAAATGAAAAATGTATTTTACTGCAGATCACATACATTTCAATAAGATTTTCAGTGTGTTCTGTTTCCATTAAGGCTGGAACGCTGTGTGAAATGAAAATAAAAACAACAAATGCAATGATTTGCCAAGTAATTTGCATTTATTGTTGCATTTAATTGAAAATAGTACAAGGGCAACATATCAAATGTTGATAAATTTAATAGTCTTTTGAAAACCATCTGGTTGTTTTGAATATATGCAGATTTAAAACTTTATCTGGCAGGAGACTGATTGTATTTCAAACCTTTGCCCAAATATCTTTCATCCACAGATCCCAGAAGAGTTCATGTTGACCTTACAGTGTTTCAGCTGTTACTCACTGAATTTGGGGTGTTTTTAAAGATGGGAATATAAAAGAAATAGCCCAAAGCTTTCACATTTTCCCTCTTGTACCAACATCAAGTCAGAATTGTAAATGATTTTCTCAATACTGTAGTCCAGCTAAGCCCAGAATATCTGATACTAGTGCCAAATTTTGATTTTATAGTACATTTTTAGTGTCTTCTGGCTGGAAATTATGAATAGTGCTGGTCTCACATAATGTTTTAATGTCTTTTGTTAGCTGTTTATGTCATTTCCAATGTGTAATGTCAACATTTGGCATGGATGTGAATAATTTTAGACTTCCAATGAGGTGGATGAAAAATGAACATACTAATAATAAAAACTCATTTAAAATTGAATTAGCACCTCTCAGATAGTGTTAACAGTATTTATAGAGTCTAATAATAGAATTTATAGTTGGGATGTTGCATTAGAGTGACTGGGTGGATTTATTAAGTGCATATTTCCATTTTTAGTAAACTCCAGAGTGCAAGATATTTATTTTATTCCAGGTTTCATAACATCAATAATTGTTTCCTCCAGTGCCACAATTTTGGTCATTAATTCCACGAAAAAGAAGCAAAGTGGCACAACAAGAATAAGTCCCTGAACATTTAATCCTACTTTTATCTGGAACACAGAATAGATGCTTTTCAGTTCTATTTTGGGTTAAAGAAGGGGTTATTTATAAAGAACATCTTGATTTGATTTAATGCACCGGGGGAGATTTGATGGTCTTTGTGGTTCATACTTCCATACAACTCACCCACACACACACACAGTCACTGACACGTAGTACAGTACATTATAATTAATCCAAACACCTCATTAACACACATCCTGCAGGCTGTCCTTGATTCATTCCGGCATCAACAACACATTAACACACGTCTGTTGAGGGGGGTAATTCCATTCTAGTTTACGGCCTATAAATAGCTCCGAAGAGTTATATATGACAAAAATACCAGTTTGTATCGGAGTGGAGATTAAACGGAAGAGTGGTAGGAAATTTTAAAAAAAAGAAATGCGGATTACACGCATTAACAGCAGTGAGTCAGTGGAGCGGCACAGAAGGGGAAGGATGATGGATGATGATGGAGGAATTATCTGGGAACATCTGGACTCGCTGTCTCAGAGCTGCTGTCTTAAAATGACAAATGTGAGCTCAAATGCAGCATCCACCAAGTCATTTTTTTTTATTGCAACCCAAAGAAAAGAACCATTTCTGCATCCTCTGCCTACATTTCCCAGAATCCCTTGCACCATCCCTTCAGCAAACATACCTGGACTCATCCAGCCGCTGCTGTTAACATGCTGGTGATAGCAGAGGTGATAATGACACTAACAGCAAGCGTCTCCCGGTGGGCTGAAAGTGAGAGTTGTTGTGACCATTGTTCAGACCACAACACGTCTCTTTGAGGCTGCTTTGGATCTCAATCTGCTGAGGCCACTGTCAGCAAACATTTAGATGTTTCTGCTCCTGCAGCTCACCTGAGGATTCCTCCATTCTGGCAGCAGAGAAAGTCAGTGAAAGCTGGTGAGTGGCCTTAAATTGCAGTTTTAGAAGGTCAGAAAGACAACTTTTCTAATGCAGCTTTTTAATGGGATTATGTCCAGTGTGCGAAACATGCACAACTAGCATTAGCCTGGAGATTCAAAAAAAGCAGAGAATTCTTCATACGCAAGACAAAATGTGATTTAGAATGAGTTTTTATTGGACTAATAAGTTTCTTCCGGATGGAAATTACATAAACAAGTGACAAAAGACAGTAAGACATTGTGTTAGAGATGATAAAGTTGGCCTGTTTTAAAAAATGCATGTCCAAATTAACTATATTCATGAAAACTGGTACATATTTTTTGAGTAAATGCTTCTATATCATTCCAAATGTTCCTGGTAAATTCTACCATGTTCCACAGCGTTCTAAAACACTATAAACTGAGACCAGATGATGCAGTAGTTCTCAGCAAGGAGATGTTCATGATGATTTTTAACGATTTGCATGTGAGTTTTTTTTTTTTTTAACTTTTAATGAAAAATTACATGTCCAGGACTATTCATACCTCCTTAATATGGGTGCAGTTTTTTTTTTTGAGAAAATGCATCTTCTGTCCCATTCCAAATGTTTCTAATAATTTCCACCATGTTCTAATACACTACAATTGAAACCAAAGATCTCAGTGAGAACCTCCAGTTCCACATTGTTGCTGCTCACAAGACATTTAAAAGCTATAAAGTCATATCAGAGTGTTTTCAAGGTCCAGTGTCCACAGTTTGAAGCCTGATGAAACAGTCCAAGGAGTTCCACACTGTGAAACATGTCAAAGGGCTGCTAGGAAGACAGATGTGAGCCCTGCACTGGAAGAATGGTAGAGGACAAGAAGAATCCAAGGATCAGCACCAAGAGCATCCTGATGAATGTGAGCAGTTCTGGTAGCAACATGTCCATCAGACACTCCATCAGACCAAGAACAAGGCTGGTCTCCATGGATCAGACCAAGGAGGACTCCACTTCTCCAAGACAGACACACTAAAGCCCAGCTGGACCTGCAGCACTTCTCTACTCACTTACTGCTCAGTTACAAGTCATGTCTGAAGGAAACGGCATCATGAGAAAAGAGGAAACATGGAGATTGTGGAGGAGAACATCAGGCAGTCTGCAGAAAAACTGCTCCTTGGGCAGCATTGGAGCTTCTAACAAGACAATGATGTGAAACATGGAGCCGACGTGGTGAAGAAATGGTGAAGAGAAAACAATGAGAAGATGTTGGAGCGTCCCAGCCAGAGTCCAGACCTGAATCCATCCAGAATGTGTGGAGGAACTGAAGAGCAGAGTGATGCAGAGGAAGCCTTCAAAGAGCTGGAGATGGACACTTGGAGGAACTAAATCCCAGTGGAGGCCTGCAGAAACACTGTTAGACACTAGAACTACTTGTGGACTGATATATCATAATATTAATTTTGACATTGCAAAGAAATGGTTAAAAAATCATCATCAACACAATCTTACAAAACATCTAACCATCTTGAGTCACTTGTTTGTGTTATTTCCATCCAGAAGAAACCTGTTGATCACACAAAAAGTCACTATAAATAAAAAATTTGGCCCGAGGCTGAATTATTTTTGGCTTAAGTGTAACTATCTACTGAATATGGGATCTATTTCTCCCTTTGTTCCTTTCTTTTCACAGCAGACATTTTAACTCGCCGCCATAAGAGAAGCACAGGTGTTACTAACAACATTAACAATGGCTCCTTTCTATTCAGCCTTTTCATTCTGACAGCGTGGCAGCGAGCCAGTCTCCACAATAGCAGGTGAACTCAGGCTATTGTTAATTTTATTCTTTACACCTGTGCTTTGCCTACTGTCTTCCAACAACACTTGAATAGAGCAAAGGAATCTTAATGCTGTTAGTCACGCCTGTGTTTTTCCTGTCATGGAGTTAGATTCACTTTGCGATGTTTTTCATGATTGTGTTTTTTTATATGTGCATGTGTTTTTTCATCAAAATCAACAAAAATAAGGCGAATTGTGCTTCGAAAGCTGAAGCTTTGTGAAGGTTAATTGGCTCTCATCACAGTTCTTTTGACATAAATAGTAGAATCTGGTTTGTGTGCCCCAGTTTGTGTTTGTTTGCAGGATTTTCAAAGTGTTCCGAGTTATCAGTTCCGCAGTCATTAAGCCCCAAACAAACTTTCTCTCTCTGTCTGTTTTGAATTCCTTTCTCTGTTTCCCCCTTCCACTTTATTCCCAGATCTCTCTCCGTTCTGCCTTTTTGGTCTTTGTGTCTTGTTTGGTCCTGTCTCAGGCCTAACAAATGGCCAGTTAATGAGTTTGTTCGGTGACAGCCTTGAACGCCTGCTCTCCTCACACAAGCCGCTAACCCGCCGCGCACACTGATCTAATTGTTTCCCTTTGGACAACAAGCGAATTCCGCTCAGATCCACCACTGAGCAGAAACAAACAGATTTCTGACAGCCACGGAGAGCTCTGCGCTACGAGGAAGCTGCAGCAAATCCGGCCAGAGATTGGCTGATTGACGGGAGAGTGCAGCGATTGGGGGAGACGAGCAGAGCCTTTTATCTCCCCCCGACCTAGAATCCAGAGCCGGGCCACGCTGGTTCCTGCAGCGTCAGACTAGCTGTGCTTAGATGTAGTGTTTTAAAGCCCCTTTCAGACATTCGGTCCGATGCATTAATCTGACGGAATGTCAGCGCGTCTGCTTCACGTCTGCTCACTTTTCTGTTGAAGTCGCGACGGCAGTCTTATCAGGTCGGACTCCAGAATTAATCACTTTCAGCACAAGTCTGAACTGCTTGCAGTCGCATTAACGGATAGAAACACTTAAAATTCCAACTTCCAGACGTTAGATTTAGTCTCATTTAGTGGGTGACAAGGCCTCCTGCATTGGACGTCACACGCTGTGCTGTTCAATCTTGTGCATTTGGCAAATATAAGGTGACTTTCCACTGCAGGGGACAGGTAATGCAAAAGTTTACAGGAAGGACTCAATAATCAGCCCTTTAAGTCTTTCTGTTTCCACTGAGATGTTGGGTCTAACAGGTTCAACCACAATGTAAACTCTGTGTGCACCAAAGCAGTGACAAATAGCAGTTACCTGACATAACTCCACTCTATGAGTAGACAGTAAATAGAACAATGGAGGTTTGTTATGTTTGTCTTTATGATGAATTTAACCAAAGAGCAGGTTTGCAGAGCTGCTCACAGCTGCCAACCCTGGAGTAGGTGCTTTTTTCTCCCTCTTCACATAGTGGGTGAAAAGACCTTTAGCAATATATGTCACTTCATGGCAAATATTACATTGATTTTCATTGCAGGAACTTGGGACAGGTAGCACTAATTTTTACAGAAATTCCTCAATAATCTGCCCTTTAAGTCTTTCTGTTTCCACTGAGGTGTTGGATCCAACAACATCAACCACAACCTTAACTTCTCTGTGCATCAAAACAGTGACAAATGGTCGTTATCTGACGTAGCACCGGTTCTATTAGAATGTGGAACTTTGGAAGTTTGTTATGTTAGCCTGTGTGGTGAATTTGTTGATAATAATGTTCGAGGGAAGACTGCTACTGAACTAGGATATTGAGAATTCAGAAAAATGACATTTGTTTTCCAGTCTGAGTTTAACCAGGGAGAAATCTTCCAGTCTTCCTTGTAGTAGGTACTTTTTATCTCTCCTGAAACCAGTCCTGAAACAGGTTCTTGCAGTGGGAACAGGCACAAAGATGAAGCCCGCGGCCTGCAAAATTCCTGCAGTGTTCAGTAGTCTATTGTGCATATAATGTGGCTTTTTGTAGGTACATCTCAATGAAGCAGTGAGGACTATTAACATAAAATTACTTACGACCAAATGACAGCATGCAAACTTTTTACCAGACTGATTAAGCCAGCAATTTATACAGTGTCTGAAAAGGACGTAAATCTACGATCTGTAGCTTTTTTCGCACATGTAGTACAAAGATGGTTTGCTTCAGACTTGAATTCTCCTGAAAATGACCTGCTCCAGAACCACATGGGTTCATTTGGACATTACATGGACTTTGCACCAGGAAGTTGGAAGGATAAAGTCCCTTTGATGTCCAGTCCGACTGACTCGGACATTCACCTTCTTGTGAACAGCTCCTTCAAGTAATATGTGAAAACCTGCAACTATTCCTATCCTACTGCAGTTCCAGCTTGTTGGAGAATGGTTTGACTGCACCTCATGATCGTTCTGTTACGGGGGGGAAAAGCTCTAGCTTTTTTTTGGTTTGTTAAACCAATCACTGTTGTGTTGGACAGCACTAAGCCCAGGATGTAGTGATGGTGCCCCTGCATTATAGGTTTAGTGAAACATTTGCATGCAAGGAGACGAGCACTGTGATTAAAATGTCGAATTCACCAGAAAAACCCCCATGGCGATCCAAATTTTTTGCAAAACTTGTGCTTTTCAGGGTGTAGGTTGCTGACTGGAAGTTGTTGTTGTTTCCTGGATCGAAGGGGATGTTATGGGAACATCCATATAGTGGAAATTTATGAGAAAACTGGACATAATGTGCGGCAAGAATGGCAGACTTGTATTTAAAGTCGGTATCCGGTGAGTCAGACTAAGTCTCCAGTGTATGTGGTAGAACAGCTTGTCTGAAACAAAACATTAGTGGTGCAACGTGAGTTCTATTTAATTAAAATATAGCCAACAAACTGAAGAAAAATGCAATTATTTATCATATGTTTAGAGGAATACTTTGACAGCTTAAGGCTGGAAATGGATAAAAGCAACTACTGACACAGTCAAAGTGGTAAATTCAACCACCAGCACAAAAACCGAAGTGTAAAAACAGCAATTTTCACATTTACAGGGACGGATACGATGACCTGTGACATGGCTGGGAGCCAGCAGACACAAAACTCCAGAAGTTTCAGGATAAAATGAGGAGACACGTAAGATTTGAGTTTTAAAAAAAGAGCATTTCTGTGCTGAAAAAAGCACCGAGTCATCTGGCCTTGGATATAATGACAGAAAGATAAATGAAATTCTCTCTTCTCAGTAAGATTGCTTCAGAGTTTCACTGTTTGCTCTGCTCAAGCTGAGAGTCTCCTGAAACCAAATCAAAACTGCACTAACAAAGTCTGAGCAAACAGCGACGCAGGAGAAGCTGCAATTAGCAGGAATGCCAGAGTGGAAACTGAGTGTCGCAGAGAGTGACACTAAGCAGGAGGTTTCACATTTCAGTGGCTGGAGTAATGCTGTGGGGCGTCACGCTGCAGCACCCAGGGTTGAGTCAGAACCGGGAAACTCAGGCCAGGTAGAGCCATAAACAGGGGTAGAGTGATGTAAACAGTGTAGTATCAGACGGTTCACCAGCAGCCATGATGTCACCTGCTTTAATACGTGATAAGAGCCACGAGGAGTTTCCTTTATTTTCCTGCTTTCTTTCGTTTTTTTGCTCCATTATGGCATCAATATTTAGTCAGGCTTTGCAATTTTAAATGAAGGGACTTTTTCTCCAGGGAATTTTATTTGTTTTGCAAGCACTATTTCTTTCACTTTCCACTGTCTGCCCTTTGTGTATAATTTTTTGCTGGTCCGCCAAAACCAAAGTCCAAGTGAAGACGTGAAGACATGCAGCGATCCACGCACACACAAAGTCACACCACCGCTGCATGATACTGGAAAGTAAATGGCTTTGCAATATTTAGCTTTGTTTGCAGTGTACATTAGAAAAATACGTTTATTTTATTGTATTTTTTTGATTTACTCAATTTGGACAGAATTATTTTTGGATAGATGGATAAATAATAATAAATAATACTATATTCCTAAAAATTTACACCACACTGAAAAAAGGTTAAAAAATAAATAAATAATAATAAATTGTAAAATAATAATAATAATAATAATAATAACAATTATTATTATTATTATTATTATTATTATTATTATTATTATTATTATTATTATTATTATTATTAATAATAATAATAATAATAATAATAATAATAATAATAATAATAATAATAATAGTGGCAGTTGGAGAGACAAAATAGATATTCAGAAAAATTAAGTGTTATATATTATTAAAAATAAATCACAGCTAAAGTACATTTCCCAACCTTAACTTTATATTATTACAATTTTTTTTGTATATCTTTTACTTTTAAATTATAAATGAATGATTTATGCATTTGTAAAAAAAAAAAATACAAAACAATATAAAATAAATTACCTATAATATATAAATTACCTTTAATGTACAATATAAATAGATTCATAGAGTAGGTGTACAGAAAAAACTAACTGAATGAAAAGAGCAGAGGAGTAACGCTGTGGTGGGGCTGACTGAATAATAACGTAGTGCAAACTTACTCAAAATGATAGTGTGCAGACTTGTCAGAGGGATTCTGTGCAAAACAGAATGCAAAGTGCAAATTTATTGTTGTAAATGTACTGAAAATGTTGATGAATGTCAATTTTCATCCCTGTCATTGTGGGGTGTTGTAGAGACGAATGCATCTGCAAAGAACAGCAAAGAAAACAAATCAATTCTTTCTGTAGCTGAGATTTCTTCCATACAGCTGACTTCTTTTTGCAATTAAATCTTCCTCTTTTCACTCATTTTGCTGTGCACATGTGGAGCCTGCATGTCAACAAACGTCACGTGTTGCTAATAAAGTAAGGAAAAACTTAAATCTTAAATCCAAACATTAAATCAGAGTAAATGACGTTGTGTCAAGGCAGACTTTGTTTGTAGATTAGTCATAGAAAATGAGAACCATCTGACTTTTCTTTTCATATCAAGCAGCAGAAGAAGCTACAGCCCGATGCGTTTGAGTTAATTTGCCCAAACTCACATTGCATTTCTGGAACGATACATCACACAGCTTGAACTGACTCGCTTACATGCACTGATAGATACTTTCCACACCCGGGTGCACGAAGCTTTCTGCATAAACCTGCACACCAGAGACAATGGTGGTCTGATGGAGGACAATAGTTTCTGTGTGGAGCCTGGTGAGCATCGCTGTGCCTGTCGCTGTGGGACTTTAATGTATTCCACAGACTCACAAACAAAGGCCTCAGAGCTCAGCTTACAATCATTCGGGACAAAACAACACAACTTTCAAAGTCCGTTCTTGAGAAACAGAGGTGAACTTTGCACACGCACTCGTAAGATAAAAGTTTTATTGAGTTTTGATAACAGGCTCAGCCATAAGACTCTCCCTCTCTTGTTTTATATTTTTTTCCCCGCAAACTTTCTTATCTCTTCTGGAACAAGGTGCACACACACCTGGGTAATATTCTGCTACAGTATTCAGCCAACCATGACTGGCTGCACGTACACTTCAACGTGTGACTCAACGCAGCAGACGCTTATACATCACACTGATATCAGCATGCAGCCAGCGATTCTTCACGTGCACGCTCATTTCTAATCAATCAGACTTGCAATATTAAATTGATTTGCATCTTCAGACCACAATCTCATGAGCAGCTCTGTTGTTTGTATTGGCAGCTTGAACTGCAGAAGCGAGTACACGCCTGTTCTAAGTTAAAAGTCAGTCTAAGTTAAACAGTCCAGCATTTCCTCTTATAAACAATCAAAAACAAATGTTTTACAAAGACTATATTGAAAGTTCAGGCCCCAAAGATGAAACTCAAAGCAGCAAAAGTGAATCCACCTGTGATTACTGGAACTGAACTGGGTCCACCTGTGATTTCTAATCAGCTCAACTGCATGAACATGGCTATAAAATGAGATGTGAACTGCAGAACTTTCTCAGTTTTATGAGCTGTGTCTATCTTCGTGTCTCCATCATGGCTCCACCTGGAAAATAATTGACAGACGAACTGAAAAGTCTGATTGTGAGGTTTCTGAAAGATGGGAAAGGATCCAGGAATATCAGTTAACAACTAAAATCAGTGAACCACAGTGTCAGCAGCAATCAGGAGTTATATGAGGAGCCATATTATTACCAATCATGGCTGCAGTGGTCGTCCTCCTAAAATGACTCCACAGACAGTGAACTACTTTCATAACCTAACTGTAAAAAAACGGATAACAGCTGCTTCAGACTTGCCACAGGAGTTATCAATGGTTATCAGAGTTTGTTTGAAGCTCAGACAGTGAAGGACACTTCAGAACATCAACCACTATGGACGGAGAACAAGAAAAACACTTTTTTGGCACAAATAGAAAAGCCAAACTTAGCTAAAATTCATGAAAAGAAGCCTGATGAATGTGGGAGAACATTCTTTGTTCAGATGAAGATAAATGAGTTGGGCTCAGATGGAGTCCAGCATGTTTGGTGTGAACCTGACCAGGACTACCACAGTGGATGCATAGTCCTGACAGTGAAGCACAGAGGTGGAAGTGTGACGATATGGGGATGCATGAGTGTAAAAGGTGTTGAGGAGACGACATTTATAGATGAATGTCTGTGGATAAACCAAAATACTGTCTGACAAGATGCTAGAAGAAGAAGAAAATTCCAGCAGGAGAACCATCCAAACAAGAGCTTCCAAAGAAGTAAAAACTTCGACCAGGACTAGTGTGTGTCGTCTGACTTGAATCCAATAGAACATCTTTGGGGTATTTTAAAGAGAACATTAGAGCAACACAACCCCTCCAGCAGAGAGACGCTGACAAAAATAGTCTATGACGAAGAATGTCAGAACATCTCTGCAGAAATTTGATTGAGTCTGTCGAGAAATATAAAGGTGGACCCATGAAGTAATAAAAAAAATAGACTTTTGTTGCATTGAGTTCCTGCTGTGGGGCCTGTATTTTTAATATAGTAAATCTAAACTATTAGTTTTTAATTGGACTAAACAGAAAATACTCTACTGCTCAGTTTAAAAGTAATCTGATTACTGTAATGTCATACAGTGTTGAATCATTTGACATTTAAGTCACATTACAAGGGGGTGTACTCGCTTCTGTGGCGTGCTGTATGTGAGGAAATTGCCAGTTCTACATCCCATAATTCCACCCAGCTGTTGTTGCTAAGGTAACTGGCTAACCAGTAGGAAGCAGGACCTAATTACAACCTACCTCCCTGCACTTGCTCTCCTGTTTCTATTCTCTCTGCATAAACCTCTCGGCTCTATCCGGCTTGACAGAAACAAGAAGATGTGTCTTTTTCCCATAGATGTATGTGAGACAGCAGCTTTCCATCTGCTCTTTCTGTCTCCCAGGCATCTGTCAATTAAATTTAGTCTGTCTGAATCTGCCTAATCCCGCTGACCTGTGGAGACCCAGCAGCAAGATCCAGGTTCCACTGTAATAACCAGGCCTTAATTTGAGTCTGGCAGACTGGGCCTCACATTGAGGACGCAGGAATCAGGGCCGAATGTCTGGAAAAACCGCCCTAAATACACTTTGTCGTCCGACTGTCTTTTTCGCTTAATTCACAAACACAAATGCGCAGCCTTGGTTTTCTCCGACAGCTGCATTAACACTGTACTAATGGCAGCGGACCAGGATCCTTTAAGCTGCAGTAGGAGTCCGCAACGTTGTGGATAAGTAGGTCTTAGCCTACTGTTGGAGCCGTCTGAAGCTATGGACAGTGAGATGTAGGTCAGGGCAGTCCCTTTGGATGCACGAGCAAGTTGGAAATACTGTATGTGCGCACACAGTCTTGTTTTTTCATCTTTATTGGGTCAGACAGTCGATCCGAGTGATGCTTGGGCTGCCAAACGTCCACACATTACACACAAAGTCAACAGCGACAGTCGTAAAGCAGCGCCAACACTTGTGAGTCAGTCCTGAACCACATTTACCCAGATGCTTCAGACTACACCACCTATCTACTTTAGACTACACCACCCATCTACTTTAGACTACATCACCCATCTACTTTAGACTACACCACCCATCTACTTTAGACTACACCACCCATCTACTTTAGACTACATCACCCAAATGCTTCAGACTACATCACCCATCTACTTCAGACTACACCACCCATCTACTTTAGACTACATCACCCATCTACTTTAGACTACACCACCCATCTACTTTAGACTACACCACCCATCTACTTTAGACTACATCACCCAAATGCTTCAGACTACACCACCCATCTACTTTAGATTACACCACCCATCTACTTTAGACTACATCACCTATCTACTTTAGACTACATCACCCATCTACTTTAGACTACACCACCCATCTACTTTAGACTACATCACCCATCTACTTTAGACTACATCACCCATCTACTTTAGACTACACCACCCATCTACTTTAGACTACATCACCTATCTGCTTTAGACTACATCACCCATCTACTTTAGACTACACCACCCATCTACTTTAGACTACACCACCCATCTACTTTAGACTACACCACCCATCTACTTTAGACTACATCACCCATCTACTTTAGACTACACCACCCATCTACTTTAGACTACACCACCCATCTACTTTAGACTACATCACCCATCTACTTTAGACTACACCACCCATCTACTTTAGACTACACCACCCATCTACTTTAGACTACATCACCTATCTGCTTTAGACTACATCACCCATCTACTTTAGACTACACCACCCATCTACTTTAGACTACACCACCCATCTACTTTAGACTACATCACCCATCTACTTTAGACTACACCACCTATCTACTTTAGACTACACCACCCAGGTACTTTTTTTTCTTTCTTTTCTTTGTATTGGATTTTCCAAAACATAAAAAACAGTGGTGTCCCATGGATACAAACATATATGTATACATATATATATAAACGCTACCAGTCAAAAGTTTGGACACACCTTCTCATTTAATGGTTTGTCTTTATTTTCATGATTATTTACATTGTAGATTCTCACTGAAGGCATCAAAACTATGAATGAACACATTTGGAATTATGTAGTAAACAAAAAAGAGTGAAATAAGTCATAACATGTTTTATATTTTAGATTCCTCAAAGTAGCCACCCTTTGCTTTGATTACTGCAAACCCTTGCCATTCTCTCTATGAGCTTCATGAGGTAGTCACCTGAAATGGTTTTCACTTTACAGGTGTTCCTTGTCAAGGTTCATTTGTGGAATTTCTTGCCTTCTTAATGGGGTTGGGACCATCAGTTGTGTTGTGCAGAATTCAGGTTGGTCCACAGTTGACAGCTCTATTTGACAACTGTTAGAATCCATATTATGGCAAGAACCAATCAGCTATAGAGAAATGACAGTTCATCACTACTTTAAGAACTGAAGGTCAGTCAGTCTGGAAAATTGCAAAAACTTTGAATGTATCCCAAAGTGCAGTCACAAAAACCATCAAGCTCTACGACCAAACTGGCTCACATGAGGACCCCCCCAGGAAAGGAAGACCAAGAGTCTCCTCTGCTGTTGAGGAGAAGTTCATCCGAGTCTCCAGCCTCAGAAATGGCAAGTTAACAGCAGCTCAGATTAGAGCCCAGATAAATGCCACCCAGAGTTCGAGTAGCAGACATATCTCTATATCAACTGTTCAGAGGAGACTGAACCAATCAGGCCTTTATGGTCAAATAGCTGCTCAGAAACCACTACTAAGGAAAAGCAAAAAGCAGAAGAGATTAGTTTGGGCCAAGAAACACCAGGAATGAACATTAGACCAGTGAAAATCTGTGCTTTGGTCTGATGAGTCCAAATTTGAGATCTTTGGTTTCACCAAAAAAAAAAAAAGAAAAGGTGATGGATGGTCTCTACATGCATGGTTCCCACCGTGAAGCATGGAGGAGGAGGTGTGATGGTGTGGGGAAGCTTTACTGGTGACACTGTTGGGATTTATTCCAAAACTGAAAACACACTGAACCAGCATGGCTACCACAGCATCCTGCAGCGACATCCAGAGAATGTCAAGAGTGAGCAAAGCAGTACTCAAAGCAAACGGTGGCTATTTTGAATTTAAAATATAAAACATGTTTTGATTTATTTATTTATTTTGCACTTTTTGTTCATTACATAATTCCATATGTGTTCATTTATAGTTTTGGTGCCTTTGGTGAGAATCTACAATGTAAATAGTCATGAAAATACAGAAAACCCATGAAATGAGAATCTGAGAAAGTACAGGATATCTCTTAACCAATGAGTGCTGAAGGGAGGCACGGGTGATTTCCACTTTGTCACTATAAGTCCGTCTGGCCAGAAAAGTGATGAAAGCCAAGGAGTCTTTTTTGCAAGGAAAGATTGCAATGAAGGGAATTGAGCAATGAGAAATTGTCTCAAAAACCTCTGTCCAGACTACATGTGTAAGGTCCGCAGGGGAATGCTGACACCTTTTCCAAGCTGGGGACACCCTGCCATAAAATTCTGACAGATTTGCATCAGGTTAGTCAACGCAGTGGATCAGTTTGCAATGAATAAAACCATGTTTTGCACAAAAAGAAGATTTATGGACTCGTTTTAGAATCTCAGCCCAAAGATCCTCAGATATTGCTTCCTCCAAATCCTTCTCCCAGTGCACCTTACTAGAATTTAAAGATTCCAGGCACAAAAGATTGATTTGTTTAAAAATATATGAGCACCCAGACACTTCAAACTCCACCACCCAGACCCCAGAGACCAGACGCCCCGCTGGCAGAGCTTCACTGGGTGGAGGCCTTCAGAAACTATGATTTCACCAACTTGATATTTTGAGCTGACGTCAGTGTGGTCGTGATTTCTGTTTTGATTAGCTGTCGTCTGAGTTTCCCACCAAACAGCTGCTTTTTCAGGGGTCTCGCTGTCAGTCATTCTGGGTCGTGTGGCAGAGCAGTAATTAGTTTGACCTTATGTGACCTCTACAGACAACCAGATCTTTTTAAAAGAAATATTACTTAAAAATTATATATATAAAAAAACACTGTGAAAATGTGGCAGCAAGGTGCCTGAAAAATATGTTAATAAGAAAATGAATGCTGTAATGTTCAGAAAGAATTGTATTTAAAATAATGGCAGATATCTAAATAATAATAATTCTATTTTTGCCTTTTTGAAAATACAGTAAATAGATTTCTAATGGTGACAATATTTACAATTTTGGCCTGTTATTTTTTTTTGTTTGCTTGTTTTGTTTGTTTGTTTTACAATTAACATGGGATTTAACACTTTCTTAGCATGATTTTAGTAGGTATTAACTGTAATTTAGTAAAATGGGGAAATTGTGGTAGATAACAGTAATTTGTAAAAAAAAATAAATGAATCAGTAACAAAATAATTAAAATCTTACTATATAATATAGCAGCAAATATCTGTAAAATTATATTTTTAGCTAATTTAAATACAGTTTTTTTACAGTAAATGTGAATTATAACCTTGTTTCAGTTATTTTATTAGATATTATCTGTAATTTACAAAACAGGAAAATTTTATATAATAACAGTAAAAAATATACTTACAATTTTTCAGTCCTTAATACATATAGTGTTTCTTTCAAATAATGATTTTTTTTTGTAAATTTTAATTCAGTAAAAAATTCTCATTTTAATTTTTTAATTCAATTCAATTCAATTCAATTTTATTTATATAGCGCCAATTACAGTCAAATTGTCTCGAGACGCTTTACAGAACCCATATGCCTGACCCCCAGAGCAAGCCAAAAGGCGACAGTGGCAGGAAAACACCCTTTTAACAGGGAAAAAAACCTCGAGCAGAACCCGGCTCTAATTTTACAGTCAAACACTGTAAAAAAGTATGTATGAACTGTATGAATTATGATATAAGTACTTGTAAAAATATTGATTTTGTACATGGATATTATTTACATTTTTGACAGTTTTAACAAAACAGGAAAAATCTATAAAGTGATGACGTTCAGAAAATAAAACTGTTAAAACTATTACTGTTTACAGTGTACTGTAAAAATAAATAAATAAAAAAACAATATGTAAAAACAATGGTGAAAATCTGGGAGCAAAGTTTTCCAAAATAACTAAATAAACAAAATGTTTAAAAAAAAGTAAAATATAATAGCTGTAAACACTGTTAAACAGCAAAAATTGGTAAAATTATAATTTTTTTAGCCAATTTAGACACATTTTTCACGGTCAACATGTCAATTAATCCCCTTTTCTGCTTATTTACTAGATATCTGTAATTTAACAAAACTTGAAAATTCTGTGAAATAACAATTAAAATTAATATTTTTTCACTCTCTAATATACAGTTATTCTTTTAAAATGTTTAAATATATGTATTTTTTAGATATAAACTCAGAAATATATAAAATAATATATTTTGACACTGTTTAAATTACCATTTGTAAAAATAGATGACTTTTTTTTAAACTTTTGGCCTGTTTATTTTGGGTTAGCCTGTAAATTAATACTAATTTTCTCATATTTTTAATAGCTATAATATGTAATCAACAAAACATGGAAAACCTGTTTTAAAAAATAAATAAATAAAGTAAATCATTCATAAAAGTTGGAGTTAAAAACTGTTTAAAAATAGTTTCATTCTAATGAGACCTTTTAGTTCCAATGTACCTCCTGAACAGGATCCACTTGGTTATCCCCTCAGTGCGTAGATCTGCGTAGTGACACTGAGCTGTTTCTGTTACCCTCTAAAATAAATTTGGCTTTATCAGGACAGAGATCAGGTTTCCCCCCCAGCCTCCTCACCCTCTCCCCCTCTCCTCCTCCCTCCTTCTCCAACTCACAATCTCCTCTCTTTTTTCCTCGTATCTCTGGAAACACTTCCACCATTTTATTTCTTTCTTTAACTTTCTCCCTCGCACTCATTTCCTGCTCTCTCCGGTTTCCCTCGTGGACCGGCGTGCCGTAAAATGGACAGAATAATTAGAATCACACTCTCTTAATTGGCTTTTTCCCAGCCTCCATTCATAATAAGTCCATTTAAAATCACAGCCCTCTCAGAGTGCGGCCGTCTGTGTGTGTGCCGCTGGAGGCAAAAGTGTGAAATTAAGCTTGCCAGAGTGCAGTAAAAAAGCCACAGTGAACTCTGGACACAATGTGCATGTGTGTGGAGTGCACTCATTAGCCCGTGTCCTCTAATGAGAGCCACGGGTGGTTTAACACCTCGGCCCTGTGGACGGCTTCGGCTCTGGCAGCCTGAATCCGGCCTGATTGTAATTATAGCAGCCGGTCTGAGTGCATTAGCGGCCCTCTCCGCCGCGTCCTGTTCTGTAATTAGAAATGTCAGAGCTGACCTATTGTGCATCTTTTTTTCGCTCTGCCCTGCTTCTACTGGGGCGTGCAAGACAAACAGCTGGTGGGAATTGAACCGGCAACCCCCGCTGGCAGCCTCTCAGAGTCCATTGGATTACTTCCAGTGCAGCCATGATGGAGAAGAAGCGATGCAAAGCTCCAGGGATTGGTCCCGTGACCGAGCAAACCACAGCGAGCTCACCGCAGCCAAGGACTGCAATTAAGATTTTTCTGAGAATAGTGAGAAAACAGCTCCTGTACACGGCAAGCTGCACCGCTTTTCTTTCTTAAAATCCGTCACTTCAAACACCGAGCCATCACAAAGACGGGTTTTCTCGGCAAACACCTTGTGCAGGTGGAAGGTTCAATGATTAATTTGTCATTCACATCATCCAGTTTCAAGTGTGCCAGAATTTACTTCCCCCTCTGTTGTGGAATTTCAGCGAGGTTGAGACACAGAGAGAAACACTGGAGACTCAGATGACTTAGGCTGAGAGTAACGTTTACTGATATCAGGAGAAGTGACACCAACAGAGCAGCAGTTCATGCAAGCATCAGTTCTGAGGTTCTCTCCGATCTTCGGGTTTATATCGTAGTTGGGAGAAGGTCAGATTTAGATTACAGACCAATATGGAGACAACTAGTCTGCTTAGTCATGTCAAAATAGACAATATCTAACCTCCTGCAGCGTCTGATTGTCTAAAGGGCATTATGGCCTTAGAAAGGTAGACATCTTTTTTTTTTTTTTTTTTGGCAGATCAGGTAATTGCTAAATGCACCTGTGGCTCCCGGTGACTTGGAAATGCTTTCAGGTTAAAGTAGGGTTTGGATGAGAGTTGGTGGTTGGGGGTTGCCATTTAAAAACATCATACTTATAAAAGCAAGATGAAAGATCTGGTGTTGATTTGTCATCGTGTTGTGCTTGATTCCCCCTTAGAAAAACCACAAAATTAAACTGACCTTAAAAAGTGAAATAAGACTATTAAAAAAAACTATGAATAGATGAAGAGTTACAGAAATACATTCAATAATACACCGAAACGATCATGAATATGTTCATTAAACTTTGTCCAGAAGTTGGCCCTGTCATCCTGTTTCTGTATGTAATATACTGAATATTTATACATAATATAGGTTTTTAATACTGATATGTAGCGTTTACTGTTATATTGGGGTTTTGTTTTAGCAGCTTTACATACTGTTGAGTAGTTTAATCTTGCCAAACTGAACTCCAAGCAGTTTCTGGGCACTTCTTGGCTCCTGTCACATTTTTTGTCATTTTTCACTGCAACATAAACTCCTGCACCTCTACGGAAACAGAACAACCATGCTGAAGGAGAAACAACTCAGAAATGTCTTCTGTGCAGAATGATACAGTTGAAATTTGTCCAAAAGGATTCAACATTGGTGTAAAGTAGCAAAAAAATGTCCAAAACAAGTCAGGAATTCTTCAAAATAACTCCAAAACGGTCCAAACTTCCTTGAAAGTACCTGAAAATATCTGGAAATTTATCATTTTAAACAAGATTTGAGTCATTAAGGTGAATTTTAGTAATTTTGGAAAAGTTTTAAGCCACATTTCAGTCTCTGCTCATCATCAGTAGAAAGATGTTTCACCATGCTGAATGTATCTCCAACAACTTGCTCCTCTGTTCACTGTTTCTGAGCCATGCTGCATTTATTTTATTCATCCAGTAGGTTTGATTTTCCACTCAGTCTTTCATGTTGTTGCCTTTCTGCGTTATGGAAACACTGCCTGCAGTTCAGCTGAACAGTTTCAGAATTTTTGTCACTTGACTGAAGAGTTTCAAATGTATACTTCTTTACAGGATCTGGTGCAAATGGTTTATTTTACAATATTTTGGGGGTGAAAACATGGAGAATAAAGTGATTCCAATTAAATATCCCAGTTTTAAGCTCAGATTTGGTTCATGATGCATTCAGGAACCGTCAGAAAGCTGAAAATCTAACGTTTCTCTCTGTTTTTAAAGTTTCTGGCTCTGATAAATGGTGTCATTTTGGCCATTTTTTTATGAAAAGAAACTGTGCCTCTTAAAATCGCTGTGGGTTTTAGGTTTCGGAGGATTAATGTTAGAGGAAATAAGGACAAGGAAAGGTAATTTGGACTTTTCTCTAATACCTTCTGTCAAATTAAGGGGTAAAATGTCTTTCCGGTGGAGTTCAAAAGCCAAAAAAGGATTATAACAACCACTTTAATCTTCCTCAAAGCTGTGGAAACTAGAAAGAGCAAATGTAAGTTAAGTATATTTATTAAATACACATTTAAATGCAAACTTATTGGCACACGTCTGTCTCCAAACGATCTTTCTGCTCTGATGTTGATGAGGGCATAAGCTACTGTTCTGTTTATCGTAATCGTTTCCACATCTGACATCTTTCTTTGACTGATTTAGGCCAAAGCACTGACATATTCCAGAGTGTTTTTGTACTAAAAAAAACACTATGGATAGAGCTGAATGTACGCACACACATCCTGGAGATAGACCACTGACGTTAACCCACTTACATATAATATCCAATAATGGGATTAGTCTTTTATTCCACTGACAGAGAGGTGAGGCGCTTTGAGATAAAAATCAGTCCTCAGAATCCATTTTCAGGCTCAAGTCAAACACAGATGTAAGATTTTGGAGGTGAGCTACAGATGAGAGGCTTCACACTGAGAGTTCAGAGCGATGATCCATAGCGCTTTGAAGATCATCGCCTTTAACCGTAAGCCTGTTATAAGCAGACTGACCGGGCCTCCTCTTCGTACATTATATCCCCAGTAGACGTGGACGCAGTAATTAGATTGGTTTTAATCGTGTAAAAGCACCAAAGCAGACGTCGAGGAGCTGCGTAATCCCACCCACCATTGTTCTTTAACTGTTCTTTGTGTTACCCCCTGACCTGCCCTTTAAGAGTATCCCAGCTAAGATGACCTCTTCCTGGAAGCTTGTATTAGATTACATCCCTCCACTGTAAAGACATTGTTGACCCGGAGGAGTCAGGTGGAGGATTCTCAAGGTGCTTCTTCCATTTAAAACTACAACTTTTAACCCTGCGATCCATCAAACGCACTGGCAGGTTTGAAAGCATGTCATCTTTTGAAAAACTCGTCAAAATTCCACCATTTACCAGAGCCGGAAACTGTAGACAACGAAAAAATTGTCAAGTTTTCAACTTTCTGGGGGTTCTTGAACTACTTATCTGTGATGTTCCTTTTGTTTGGAAGAATTCATCAAAATCTCAGCTTAAAATGGTGCTGTTTCATCAAAAAAAAAAATACTGTTTTCTACATGTCTTATTCAGAAATCTCCAAAAAATGTAACCCTTTGCACAAGATGATATACAGTTTATGGAGGTTGCAGAAATGTAAATGGTTAAATATCTATAGTATGTAGAGCCGCTGATTATTTTCCAGTGCTGGTAGCATCTTTGGGCACTTTAAAATAAACTTGTACATGTTGATTCCAGGTTTTTCCAATATTTGTAGAATAAATAAGCGAACAAATCCTAGTTTTTGTGGACTATAACTGCCCAGAAGACATTTCTCTCTCCTTCTTCATGGTTGTTCTGTTTCACTAGAGCTGCAGGACTTTATATTGCAGAGAAAATGTGACAAGAGTAAATAAAAAATGAGCAGAAATTGCGGAGTCCAGAGGGTTAAACTGTGAAGTCTGTAGGTTAGTACGATTTAGAAATCTTCAGTTGAATATTTAGAATCTGTAGCTGGTTGTACACCCAAAATCTGAGACTCTCTGATTCCATGTGCGAGAACTATTCCAAATTTTTTGACAGGTTTGGCCAGCGAGCCGATGCAGATGGCAGCGATCAAAGCCAAACAGGATCACAAAGTCTTGATGTTTGCCTGAATGCGCCCGTCCAATTCTGATTTTTTTTGTTTGGAGTTGACTTCTAGCGTCGTCGTCTTTGTCAAAAAATCCGACATGATCAAGGGACGTGTTGTCTGCAAAATTTATCACAACGGATCGCATTCATATTTGAGGCTGCGCTGATTTCGCCTCGTGACTCAGATGTCTGGCTTCTGAGCGGCTTCCCTCTCTGACAGCCACATAAAAGCCCACATCAGAGGGGTATTTTTTATTTTTTGTATGAATAGAGTCCCTGATGAAAAGGCTTCTCCAAAAGACCCACTGAATGATCTGAAAAACATCCTTCAGATCCCTGCAGGATCGATGTGTTGAATCACGGTGTTTTTACTCTGTTAGCGGGATGCCATCTGTTAGCCGTTAGCCGGGGAGGAGGCCACCATCCCGGCTGAACTTTTCCTTCGCTGCCTGTTTTAACTCTCCTTAACCTCCGAAGCATGACCCGGCCTCCCCCCCCGACCCGACCCGTCACCTACTGTCATCGGAAAGCAAGACGAACAACCTGCACACACTTTTAGGTAACGTGGATCCTCGCGGTCAATAAATCACCGGAGCGCAGCTATCGGTGTGTATGGATGACCCTCAGCTGATTGGGTTTGGCAGCGCTGTGGAAAATCCCACAGGAACATGTTGTGCATGAATCCATCTGCCCAGGACAGAGCATCAAAGCTCCAAAGCTCCTAGCATGTGTGTTTGTGTGTGGTCTGGTTAGTGTCCTGGACATTCGTGAGGTTCATTTTTTTTCTCTATAAGGCCAATTCAGTGTCCTTGTTCTGATTTTACGAGTTATTATCTGAGATTAATGCTGCTGCTGCAGCCAGATTTTGGTGGTTAAAGGCATTTTTTGATGCAAAATTTTACTCACCGGCTGGTTTTCTTGGATTTTTAGACACACAACTAATTTCGTGACCTTCGTTTTAGAAAATATCTCCACATACACAAGACTACAGATGTTCTAAAATGCATGCTAGGCCAGTTTACATCAAAAATACCTCAAATCATCAAAGAAGACAGCCATTTTATAATTTCTGCAGACTTTAATATTGCAATTGCAATTAATGCAAAGCAACTCAAACACATCACACTGCAACTTCATTTTGCTGCTTCCCGGCTCATTTTCCATGACTAATCTGCAAGAGAAGTCTGTCTGATAGGACATTATTTACTCTGATTTAAGGGTTCTTGAATAGATCAAGGTTTTATTTAAGTTTCTTTAAAAGATGCAGAGTTTGTTGACATCCAGGCGTCACTTGTGCACAGCAGAATGAGCAGAAAACGGGAGATAAAAACCAGAAATCAGAAATATTTCAGCTTCAGAAAGACCAGAAACAGGTGCACGGCCAGATCTGAATGCCATCCAATTAAATTATTTTTTATTTTTGATGCAGATGCTCCTCAACAAATTCACCCCAAGCCTTTTAAGTAGAATCATCTGGTGAAAATTTCTGTATTTTTTCCAGGAGAAATCGCAGAAAAACCAATATAATGCAGCCGAAATGCACAACCCAGAAGTCCTTACTAAAATAGAAAAGCGGTGTATGTATCGCTCATGTGTGGAGCTGGTCAAGACGCTGCTGCCGCCCACTTGTGTCATTTACGAGCCCCTGGTTTCGGAGATCACCATGGTGACCACTCTTTGCCCGGAGTTGCACACACACACACACACACACACACACACACACACACACACACACACACACACACACACACACACACACACAAACACACACACACACACACACACACACACACACACACACGTTTATCCAGTGTTTGACTTGAGAGTGCATCAATTATTAATGAACCGTGCTCGCTAAATTGATTTCCAGTCTCTCATTAGATGATCTCTTCAAGGATCGCATCTGTGCTGTGAGTGTTTCCGTTAGCGGTGTTTGCACAATGTAATTGTATGGCTGCTGTGCAAAGCGATGCAAATACAAGAATCCTGCAACAAGAACAAGTGTAGCGCACAGAAGAGCACATTAACTTTGAGTGTGGGAGGATCTGGCTGCGTTATAATGGAAGCCGCTTTGTGTAACTGCATCTACAGGTGTTTTTTACAGTAGCAGCATGTTAGCTTTGCCTTATCTGAAGAGGAGGAAACAAAAGAAACGAAACTTTAGACGAGGACAGCGATAGATTCTGCACTTGTGTTTGTGCTGACATGCTGAAGCGAACTGGGACAGGCCTCCGACACGGCGAGTGCTAGACTGAGCGTTCTCGATAATTAAGCAAGTGTGCAATTATGCAACGAGCGTGACCGTTGCCAACGCTAGACAAAGAGAGAACAGAGAGACAGAACAGGAGGCAGAGAGGGAAGCGTGACGGCTCGCTGAGAAGAAAAAAGATGCAGAGAAGAAGCACTTAAGGACGAGTTTCTTGGAATGTTTCGCTGCTCAGCTGAAGTTGGGTGAAAACTTGTTTTTACGGCACACACACGTGGATTTATGGCGCTAGTAGAGTGCGCAGTAAACTATATTTGGAGATGGGGAGGGGGTTCAGGCAACGTGTGTGTATGCATTTAAAGAATGCTAACGTATCCATGACACGCATTCATGCACTCTGCCCTTGCACCTGTAACATTGTAACCTTAGCAGACCATGCATGTGTGTGTGCACGTGCACCACAAGACCTAAACTTGGTTAGCAGCAGGGCTTAACTTGTTGCCTTCCCTAACTTGCTGATCCTTTGAGTCACATTTAACATAGCAGACATGTTTGGGAGTCTAAACAGCGTCTAAAAAGAATCATTTTGCTTATTTACTGATTCGTGTAAGTCGCGTATGGATACAAAACCAAAAAACGTGAATTTGATTCCATTTAGTTGCAGGAACATTGGAGAAATCCAGCTCTGGTGTTGGGCAACAAGGCCCAATTTGTCTCCGTGGTTTTAGCAGAGGTTCAGATCGAGGCTCAGTGGAGGCAAATCAAAGTTTTACCTTCTTCGTAAACAAATTTCTTTGTCCTTTCTAGTTTTGCTCTGTGCTTGGATGTCATGTTGGGGGTCTTCTGCAAAATGTTTACAACAGTGGAAATTTGGAAATGCACATGTGTCTGTAGCATTTTGAACATTGGAGGAATCCAGCTCTGGTGTTGGGCAATAAGACCCAATTTATCTCCGTGGTGTTAGCTGAGGTAAAGTCGAGGCTTTGAGGAGGCAAATCAACTTCTTACCTTCTTCATAAACAAATTTCTTTTTTGGATTTTGTCTTTTCTATCTTTGCTCTGTGCTTGTAGATGGTCTTCTGCAAAAGGTTCACAACACTGGAAATTCACTTGTGTCTGTAGCATTTAGATTGGCCTAACAGTTGCAGGAATAGTTCCCAATTTTGAGAAATATGCTGATCTGGTTCCACTCATGTTTGTGCATTAACGGACGATTTACAGAAACCGTAAATTCCATCATACACCCAAGTTCACAAGAGCCTGCGTGGATCCCTCTGTGGATGTAGATGAAAATTTGTGAACTGTATGCAATGCAAATGTACCCACTGTTGAGGAAAGCAATTGATGCTTTAATTGATTGTTCAGAGGAGGGACTGTGTCATTAGATTCCTCATCATCCATGCCTTTATAATTTGCTATTAAAAAGGATATAATTTAAGTAGTCACTCCATGACTTAGGAGTTACTTTAATTTAGTCATGCTTTTCATCAATGGAGCCCAAATATAGTGGGAAGTTCTGAGTTCTCTAGATATCCTGTGCTCACTTTTGTCTTTTCTGTCATTTTGTCGTGTTGAAGGTCTTCTACAAAATGTTTGAAAACACACTCATGTCAGATACGTAATTTCATGCTTTAGTATTGAGGGTTTCAAAAGCATTACAGGAATAATGGAGGATTTTGTGACTTTTGTGGTTCCCTGGTGACAGTTTAATGAAAAAAATTGGCATCACTCTCACGTTTGTCCATTAAAGACAAGTTCATGTTTTTCCCAGATCCACACATTGTAAACAGAGTTTAAAGTTTTGCTAAAATAAGTGAATGGTGTTTAAAATGACTTCTTGTTCCAAGGAGGGCCTGATTCTTCATCATCCACAACTTTATAGTTCATCATTATAAGAGTTGCAATTGAAGTAGTCGCTGCCAGACTTCAGAGGTGCTGTGATTTGTACATTCTTTCGACCAAGGGAGTGTGAAGTTCTAAGTTTTCCAAATATCCTGTGCTCAGTTTTGTCCTTTCTGTCTTCATTTTGTTCTCGATTGTCGTATTGAGGGTCAGGAATAGCTCAGGATTTTAGAAATCTGCACATGTGGTTCATTCTTATGTAGTTACACTAATGTTTGTATATTAACGGCTAATTCGTGCTTTTCCCGGTTCCACAACGGTACCTGTGATGGAAATTTTGTCATCCATCCAAGAATGTGAGACTCTGCATGGACCACTTTGAATGTAGCCCAGAATCTGTGAATGTGTGGACTTTCTTTTGCTAAAATAAGCAAATGCTTCCCATCAACGAAGCTCAAACACAGTAGAAAGTCTGAAATTCTCCAGATGTCCTGTACTTGACACACCTCAGGAATAACCACTGACACGGACCACATGTCGATGTCTGCACTGGTCATGCAGAAATCATTAATTGACCTTTTTACTTTCTGCATCTCCGAGTACACTGAGGGTCCACTTGACGTAAATTTCATCCTCTCTCTGAGTTTGCAAGAGTGCACATAGACTCTTGAGTGAATGTCCTTGTGGAAGTCGAAACTTGTGACCACACAACTAGGATGAAATCTGCTGTGCATGTATGAAACAAGGCCTTGCAAGTGGACTCGAAAAGCAGTGAAAGCAACAACTATGTGCCTGTGGTGTCAACAGCTAAAGTAAAATTTAAGGTCACTGTATGAATATGAACCGACCTCCATTAATCCAATGAAAGACTGAGGAATTTCTTTCAGAAACATCCACAGGGATCAATATGAGGGGCAATGCAACCGGCCTATTGTAGTATGAATAAGTCTGCACTGGTCATGTGGAAACCATGAATTGCGAGTACGTTGTGGGTCCACGTGAGGCAAATTTCATCTTCTTCCCAAGTCTACAGAGTGAACACAAACCCTTTGGTGGGCGTCCACGTGGAGTCCAAAACTTGTGTCCGACTACACAACAGTCTGTGTGCTCCACAGTAGTTGAAGTACATGGATAAGATGTATATTTATTCAACAGAGTCTTGCAAGCATAGGCATAACATAAGAAACAAAGATGTGCCCTTGGTGTCTGCGCCTTGCCTGTAATCAAGGCTGAATTCTTAAGCTGTACTTATGAATATGACTCAACCTCTATTAAAGCGATGGAACATTTCAGAAACATCCACAGGAGCCTCATGGATGTTTCTATGCTTTATTCTGTGCTAGCAGTTGTACTTATTGCAGTATGAATAGAACCAAGTGCACACTGCTGTCCATTTTCAAAGTCTGCATGCATCATGTGGAAATCATAATTGATCATTATACTCCTGCATGTGCAGGTACGTGAGGGTCCACATGACGTAGATTAAAACTGACGTACATGGATCTGACTCAGTCTCAATTAAAGCAGTTTTTCAGAGCAATCTGTTTTAAGTTCAGTCCTAATTTTACTTTATTGTTACAGCACAGGAGTGTCACCATCTTCCTAATGTGTGCCTGCGTGGAATTCGTGGATGCCTACTGCACATGAATGCAACGGAGTCTTGAAAGTGGATTCAAAAAGTAGTAAAAGCAACGACTACAGACCTGTGGTGTCTACAGCTGAAGTAAAATCAAGACTTATCAATAAGCATGAACATGATTCAATCTGCATTGAAGCAATATTTTTCTTAGAAACATCTACAGGAGCACCATGGATGTTTCAGTGCTCAATATGAGGAACAAAGTAGTATAAGCAATAATATGCATATCTGTGGAGAAAGATCAAGGCTTAGCATGGATTTAACTCGACCTCAGCAATGAAACATTCAAGCTTTTCTTTCTGAAGCAGCCAAAGGAACCCCATGGATGTTTCTTTGCTTGATAAAAGGGGCAATGCAGCCAATCGATGTGCACTTATTGTGGTATGAATAGAGTCACGTATGCTTTCCACTTTTGCATCAGTTGGCCTTTATACTTTCTACATCTGCGAGTACGTTGAGGGTCCAATGAGGTGAATTTTCTCCTTTACCCAAGTCTATAAAAATGCACACAGATCCTGCAGCCCAATGCAGCCAACTGACATGCGCGTATTGTAGTATGAATAAAACTACATTTAATGTCCACTTTCAGTCTCCATCCGTCATGCAGAAACCATAATTGACCTTTATACTTTGTGCCCGTGCAGGTACTTGAGCGTCCGCATGACGTAGAGTAAAATTGACGTAAACGAATCTGACTCAACCTCCATTAAAGCAGTTTTTCAGAGCAGTCTGTTTAAAGTTCAGTCCTACTGTTACTTTATTTAACAGGACAGGAGCATCACCATCTTTCAACTGTGTGCATGCATGGAATTTGTGGATGCAACCAACTGCACGTGTTTCTGTGCTTGATCTCATATCGATGCAACAAAATGGACACAAAAAGTAGTGAAACCAACAAATACATGTCCATGGTGAAAATTAAGGTTTAATAATAAGTCCAATGGATCTATCCAGTATCTATACACCGCCTAATCCTCATCAGGGTCATGGGGGCCTGGAGTCTATCCCAGCTGACTCAGGTGAAGGCAGGGGACACCCTGGACAGGTAACAGTCTATCACAGGGCTACATATAGAGACAAACAATCACACTCACATTCACACCTACGAACAGCTTAGAGTTACCAGTTAATCTCAGCATATTTTTGGACTGTGGGAGGAAGCCGGAGTACCTGGAGAGAACCCACGCATGCACAGGGAGAACATGCAAACTCCATGCAGAAAGATCCCAGTCAGGTTGGGATGTGAACCGGTGATCTTGTAGCTGCAAGCCGAAAGCACTAACCAATGCAACCAGCTGATGCGTAACTGCTGCACAAAACATGAATTGGACTTGTTACTTTCTGTACCTGCAGGAATGTGGAAGGTCCACGTGGCTAAACTTTGTCTCCTCTTAACAATTAACAGTGAAGCCTTATGTATGAATATTTCTCAAGCAATGAAACACTGAAGGTTCAGTTTTTTTTTCCAGAAACATTCACAGAAACTTGTTGGATTCTGTGCTTAACAACAGAAGCAATGCAACTGGATGATGTGCACTCATTGCTGTATGAATAGAACCAGGTGCACACTGCTGTCCACTTTCAAAGTCTGAATCCATCATGCGGAAGCCATAATTGACCTTGCTACTTTGTGCATGTGCAGGTACGTGAGGGTCCACATGACGTAGATTAAAACTGACGTGAATGAATCTGACTCAACCTCCATTAAGGGGATTTTTTTCTGAGCAGTTTGATTTCACGTCAATCCTGAATCTGCTTCATTGTTAAAGCGCAGAAGCGTGTCGATGTACATTACACCGCAGAACAAATTCCTCGTGAAGCTTCATCCTCGTTTCTTGGCCGCTCTGATCAGTTCTATTGTTGGCTCTCTAAAAGCAGAGCCTGAGATGCAAATCATCACAACACAGCCGTCGACTGCCAGCGGAAAAAAAAAAAAGCAAAAAAAAAAACAGCAAACCTTTCCCGTCTTACTCGAACGCATGTGCCCACACACATGTAGACACAATCCAGCACACATGTAGCCGACAGCCGTGCATGCCTACACGCACACACACAACCGCCCACACACATACACACATGCATACACCCTTGGAAGAAGCAAGTCGCACTTCGCCCCCATAGAGTAGATGTCAGTCCATCTGGGATCATTAACACCATGTTAATGAATATAGGGCTGGGGCCAGGAGCATGCTAGGAAACAAGAGAGTAGAGGGATGGATGGATGGATGGATGGATGGATGGATGGATGGATGGATGGATGGATGGATGGATGGATGGATGGATGGATGGATGGATGGATGGATGGATGAGGATAATGGATTCTCTCCTCACCAGCTTGAGGTACTTGTGGGGCGAAAATTTTAAATCAAAACAAAAAAACAGGATAAGAAAAGATTGTAAGTGAGGAAATCTGGGGTACTGCGAAGGGAGCAATAGAGCATGAAAACAGAGTTAGAGCCGGGTGAAATTTAACAAGTAATCAGTGGTAGAGAGAGACGTGGCTTCGTGGCCAGGGGGCTGATGAGGGGCTTGGTGGAAATAAGTGAACAGATGAACAGGAGAAAGGGAAGCGAGGGAAGACAGCAGAGACGACAGATGAGCCGAGAGAACGGGCAGCGAGACAAACAAGGAGATACAGTATAACAAATGATGGCAGCCGAGCAGCGCCGGTTAAATATTTCACTGGGGCTTGTTTGTGCTTTTTGTGTGTGTGCGTGGGCGTGTGTGTGTGTGTGTGTGTGTGTCCCCGAGAGACACAAAGCAGGACATGGAGGCAGAGAGTGGAGTGTGCCTGTTGACTGGGCGAGTTAATGATTCCTGTGGTGTGAATGGTGTGAATGGTGAGACGGTGTCGGTCCAGGAGGGAGGCAGGAGGCTCATTTACCCCCGAAGGGCAGCACACACGCAGCATTGTGTCGCTTTGTTTGTGTGTTTGTGGGGCTCGCTTTGATAGCTGCACGTTTGAAAACAGCTTAGCCTCCATGGCGACTTTCCAGAAGAGGATGCTCGGAGCAGAAACGCCACTTCGGTTTGTCACTGCAAGAATGAGTGTTTTACCCCCTGCAGGGTTAAATCTAGATGCATGCGCTGGAAAAAAAAACAAACCGCAGAATAGTGGTGGTGTGCAGCAGCTGGGGAGTCCAAAAAATACTGCAAAATAACCAATAAATTGCAATTAAAGTGCATTTTGTTGGTGTTTTAAAGTTTTTGCCCTCAGAACCCCAAAATGCAGGTGTTAAAAGTACATTGTCTTCAGAATAAACACCAAATGACACCATATATCAATGCTAGAAATTGTAAAAGCAGAAAGAATTATCAGATTTTCAATTGTCCCAACAATTCTTGACCTAATCATGTGAAATTTTCTGTTTCTGTTGGGAAAATGGGCCAAATCTAAGCTTAAAAAGGCGATATTTTGTCGAAATCACTTATTCATGTCTCATTTAATAATTTGCCCCAATGAAGTTGTTTGCACTGACTAGATTCTGTAAAAAACACAAAATTTTGCACTCTGTCATGCAACAATAAAACTATTAGTAATTCAGATGCGATCAAGAGTGACAACACAAAAATTTAAGGACTTTCTTTGGCTAAACTATGTTGATCTGCATGTAAGTAATATAATATCCATAGCATCAATTTTGTGCCAGGCTGTTTTCAGGGTTAATGCAGATTAATGATAATCAAGGAGGCTGATGACGAGTATTTGGAACTGATATACGCAGTAAATGTTTTGGAAGACTTCAGGGAATCTAAGCTTAAAATATCAGTATTTCGTCAAAATCATTTTATCTTGTATGTCTCGTTTAAAAATTTGCTAGAAATTAACTCTTTGTAATAAGCATTTTCTTTAAAAAAATAAAAAATTCTGCACTCTTTGGCACAATACCAAAATTACCGATGATTAAACTGCAGCCAACTGTCACGTGACAAAAATTTGTGGACTTTTCAGATGAACTGCGGGTTGTGTTTGCACAGGGCCAACAGGAGACAAGTATGGAAACAGATTAAAACTGTAAATAGTAAAATATCTATAATATATAGAGTCATTTTTTTTTTCCAGTATTGGTAGCATCCAATATTGTTGTACATGTTTATTCCAGTAAAGTAAGAAAGAAATTATTTTCATTGCAATAAATAGAGTGAGCAAAAGTGTGACATGTTTACAGATTAGCACTAATATAAACACATTTATTAAACATTTTTGTTATAAAAACTTCTGTAATGTTACATGATATCCCTAATTTAGCAAAGTATGTAAAATTACAGCTTCAATACTTCTTGCATCTAATTTCTGACATATAGTTACAGTATTAAACTTGGATTGTGAAATTCCAATAAATTTAAAAAATGCATAAAAAACAGGAAATTTGCTGTTGTTCATGTTAATTCCATTTTTTATTGCATTTTTGTAAAATAAAATAAGAAAGAAATTCTTTACAATGCAGTAAATATTGCAGTAGAGTGAGCAAAAGTGTGACATTTTGACAAATTAGCACTGATGAAAACACATTGATTCAACATTTTTGTTGTAAAAACTTCTGTAATTTTACATGACATCTCTAGTTTAGCAAAATAGTCTATGTAAAATTACAGCTTCAATACTTCCTGCATCTAATTTCTGAAATATTTTTCCAGTATTAAACTTGGATTTAGCATTATTATGTGTTTGTGGAATTCCAATAAATAAAAAATCTGTTTAAAAAAAAAAAAAAAAACAGGAAATTTGATGCTTATTCACAGTTACAGCTTCTGCTATGTGTAAATTTGGGGGGAATTCACAGCTTTTTCTAACGGTGTGGAACAATGTGAAGCAGAAGTGTGCCTCAGTGAATGGAGGACCACCTGTATGCAGATGACTGGGGCTGAATGGGGCCTGGAGACATGCCTTTGTGGTGCAGGAGAAGCAGCAGCTTGTGGAAGTGTGCCGCTATGAGCCCTAGGAGGCCGGGGATAAAGGCACCGAGGGTAGCAGGGTGACAAGCTGTCCGTATGTACATGAAACAATGCCAAGTGTTAACAAGCCTAAGCTAGCGGTAATGACAGAGGTTGGCTCAACAAAAGGCAGCATTTGAAATACAATCTGTGATCAACTAGAGTCAATAAGGGGCATATTACGGCGATCTGGCCCCTTTAAGCCCCTTTATTCCCTATTCATTGTGTCATAATGTTGATCTTCCATATGACCTTTATTCCCAGGCCAGCGAAGGATGTTCTGTGTGCATTAGCAGCTGAGGCTGGAGGGCACAGAGAGCGATGGCGTGATAAAGTCAGGACAGGAACGTGATCAACAGGATAACATCTCACTTCTGCTAATGCAGCAACAATGGAGCATCAGCACCAGGGATTAGATCACTCCTACACATCTTCAAACGCCAATAAAAAAGCTGTGCAGCTGCGTCTGAGCAGAGGAGTTCAGACAGGCGTTTAACCCTCTCAGCTCCAAGCTGTTTCCTGGTGTGTGTTGGTTTTTCTTAATGTGAAACAGCACAGCCGTGGCTCGATGTACAGAGAACTCAGAGATGTCTTCTGTGCAGTATGACATAGAAAAAGATGTGATTGTTTTGTTTATATGCTTTACAAAAAATGTAAAAAAAAAAAACTGGACTCAACATGGCCATTTTTCACCATGTCCACAGGTGATAAGGTAATATGAAAAAAATGGATAAACACAGCCTGCAGTTTAGCCAAATACTGTTGGTTGCAGCTAAGTTATTAATACATTTTTTGCACTAAAAAGTGCAGAAGTTTTGCTTTTTTTACATAGTATATTTTGTGTAAATAGTGTACTTTTGGTGAATTTTTAAACAAAACATGCAGGGAAAAGTGATTTTGAAGCCGTTTCTGGTTGTTTTTATTTCTCCTGTCACATTTTTCCTCACTGTGGGCTCATTTTTTACTGCAATATAGAGTCCTGTAACTTAATGGAATTTTTATAGTCATATGGCACAGAATTTTTGCCATATGACTGTTGGCTGCAGCTGAGTTACTAATGCACCAAAAGGCATAATTAACATGATTAGTTTAATGAATATTGAAACTGTGATTATTGTTTATGTTTTTACATTTCTTTCTTCAATAACTGGTGTCATTTTGGCAATTTCTTTCAAAGATAATATGCTTTTCTCAACAGCTGACGGGTTTGGGGGGTTCAGAGGGTTCAGCGACAGTTTAATCTCTGTTTGGTTCTTGTTGTGTTTCAGTGTGACTGCCGCCAATGTTTCCATCTCTTTGTATCTGTAACACCCTTCTTCTCCTGTCACTGTGTTCTTGTCAAAGCTTCACTCCACCTCGTTTTGATTCCCTTTCTTTTAAACACTCCTTCTTCATATTTTGCTCCATGTGTCTCTAAATCTTTTGACGTAGATCTCTGGGCAGCTCTGATCCCCGCCCGAGGCCGACAGGATCAGAGGGGAGAAGAGACTGAAAATTTAATAGATTGGAGGGAATCGAGTTTTCTTTTTTTTTTTTTTTTTTTTTTTAAATAACTGTCTCCCACATAACCATAGTCTTATCAAAACATTTATTCTGCCTGTGCCGATGCTTCACCATGTGTTTCAGTTTTATGGCTCTCGTCACTCCTCAAAAACTCCCCGTGTGTGTGAGTGTGTTTCCCTCTAATAAAAAAGATTTTTGTTTGCTTTCGTTAGAGGAAAAAGAAAGTCAGGCCTTGCCAGGTATAGGTAGCACCTGAAGCTCTTTGTCTTAATATAAAGCGAGTTATGTAATTGTGGGATTTCCACATCGATCACAACAACTCGTGGCAGATACAGTGACGCCTGGAGACGAGTCCCTAGAAAATAAACAAGCTGGTTTCCGCCTACTGGAAGGTTTGTAAGGCTGTCAGGTCTTCCCTCGACTTCCTTTTAATCCACTTTAGATCTGTCGAGCTTTCCGTCTTCTCAAACACTTTTCCTGTGAGGTGCTTTTTTTTTTGTTCTCCATCTCTGCCTCGCTGTCATTCTCAGAAACCTCGGTTATCCCTGTCCGTGTTGCCTCTTGTGGGAGGATTAAGTCTCACATTGAGAGTCGTCTGTGGTTACTACCGGCAACAACCCTGTCACAGGATCCTACATGTTCGCGTACAGTATGCATATGGATGGATATACATGGGAGATCCCGACCATCTGACTGTTTAGTTGGCTGCGGCATCAAAGAGGAGGTGTATTTGTGGGATGTGAATGTCTAAATTTGTGTTTCTGCCTCGCTGCATCACCGGTTATGTGTTACAGGGATGTATCATGAGGAAATCCCAAGTATGAGCAGAGGAAATCTGCCGGCGATGAGGGACTCTGACAGTCACTTCTGCTGTTATGTACCACTGAGAACTTGGGGATCCTGTTGCTGGTAGATCAGTAAATCATTGGCTGGTTTGGAGCTGCTGAGACAGTATTTACATTCCCACCATTCCAAACAAGAAATCTATACAGACAGTGAGTGTGGAAATCAGGCGACATACTTCACTTTGTTCTTCTTGAGGATCTCTTGTGTGATTTAGTTCATTGGATGGTTCTGCTGGAATCTTCCTTTTCTTCCAGCTTCTTGTCAGCCAATATTATGGTTTATCTTGAGACAGTCATCTATAAATGTCATCTCCCCAACACTTTTTGCTCTCATGCAGCCCCATATCATCACACTTTCACCTCCATGCTTCATTCTCAGGACTATGCATCCACTGTGGTAGTCCTGGTCAGGTTCACACCAAACATGATGGACTCCATCTGAGCCCAACTCACTTATCTGCATCTGACTAAAGAATGTTCTCCCAACATTCATCAGGCTTCTTTTCATGTTCTTTAGTAAAGTTTCATCTTGCAGTTTGATACTAAATTCCAAGCAAATGTCTTTTCTTGTCCTCCATCAATAGAGGTTGATGTTGTGAAGTGTCCGCCACACTGTCTGAGCTTTAGAAACGGTGATTTCCATTGATAACTCCTGTACCAAGTCTTATACAGCTGTTTTTCACATTTAGTTCATTGTCTGTGGAGTCATTTTAAGAGGACGACCACTGCAGCCATGATTAGTGGTACTCTGACTCCTTCTATACCTCCTGATTACTGCTGACACTAAGGTTCACTGATTTTTAATTGATCTTCCTGGATCCTTTTCCATCTTTATAAAGTCTCACAAACAGATTGTCCAACTCCTCTGTTCAATTCATTTCCATGTGGAGCCATGATGTAGACATAGACGCAGCTCATGGGTTCAAAACTGAGAAAATTCTGCTGCTCATTTTAGAACCATGTTAATGCAGTTGCTCTGATTTGAAACAGCAGTTTAGTTTCAGTAATCACAGCTGTTTCCTACTTTGGGGCATAAATTTTCAATATAGTCTCTGTTTTTCTGTGTTCACGAGAGGAAATTCTCGACTGTTCAGCTTAGACATAGTGCAGTTATGGAGGGTTGACTCAGTTTAGAATCATTTGACATTTATGTGATGTTGCACAGGACAGAACTGGTTGAGATTTTGCAGGAACATCTGGTTTTGTAGAAGGAATATTTACCAAAAACCGGATCTTTTCCTAACAGTGTCAGGAGTCGTTAAAATGACCTCTTTTCGCATTTCTATCGTGCATTATTTCCTTTCTTCTGTCTTCCCTCGTTTATGGGACGGAAAAGCACCCTGAGCTGCGATTACCACCCCCTGCCTTCAGCATCTACAGTCGCCGGGTATATGATCCTCTCCGAGTGCCAGGACGTGCGAGTGCTTGCCCAGCCAAGCCCAGGAACAGCCAGACACTCGGCCTGCCTGCTCACAAACAGACACACACTCCCTCCCTGCAGCTCCGGAGCTCTGAACCGGCTCACCCAGGCACCGCTCCATCTCCGCCCGAGGGAAGCCCTCTCCTGCTGAGGCCACAATCCCCGCCGACACTCCACGGCCTGGACTTTATCCACTCCATCTGTGAGCTTGTTTTCTGGCGTTACCTGTCTGGGGACGCGGCCGAAGCGGAGACCACGAGATTAGACCGGCTGATAAGACGGCAATAATTCTTTACTATCTGACAAAGCGCAATCAGTGCAGCAGCGTGCCTGGACGACAACAACAGCCTGCAAGAACGCACACACCTCTCAGCAGAGGCCTCTCTAATGACGAGCAGTGGGACCAACCAGAGCCAGATTCTCTTACAAACACAACACGAGTGCAGCAGCGCATTTACAGCTCCGACAACGAGTGCAAAACAACAAGACACTGCATTAAGAAGCATGAGAGCCAAACCAACAATGAAATGCAATACAATGAGTTGCAACATGCGGTACGTCAGAGCAGCAGGGTTACAACACAACAACGTACAAAAAAACAGATTACCAACAGACTCCAACGTAATACAATATAATTCACTAGATTACATCGATTTAACCCAATAATCTCGTTATCTTGAAGTGCTTCTACTGTACTCCAGTGTTTACATCTCTAAACTACATTATAAAGGGGATTATTTTCCTTTCTGCAGTCCAAAAGTGTACATAACACAGTATTTTCCACCTGATTACATCGATTTGACCAAATATTCTTGCTATCTTGAAGTACTTTTAGTGTTTAGTGCTACTTTAAACCTCTAAACTACATTATAAAGGGTATTGTTTTCTTTTCTGCTGTCCAGAAGTATAAACTTTAGAATAGTAAACCCACAACAGATCCCAACATAACACGATATATTCCATTCAGTTAGACTGATTTGACCAAATATTCCTGCTATCTTGAAGTATTTTTACTGTTTAGTGCTGCTTTAAACCTCTAAACTACATTATAAAGGGGATTTTTTTCCTTTCTGCTGTCCAAAAGTATACATAACACAGTATTTTCCACTTGATTACATAGATTTGACCAACTATTCTTGCTATCTTGAAGTACTTTTAGTGTTTAGTGCTACTTTGAACCTCTAAACTACATCATAAAGGGGATTATTTTCCTTTCTGTTGTCCAGAAGTATGAACTGTGAAGGAATAAACAAATAACAGATAACAGATTCCAACATAACACAGTATTTTCCGCTAAATTACATAAATTTGACCAAATGTTCTTGCTATCTAGAAGTACTTTTACTGTTTAGTGCTGCTTTAAATCTCTAAACTACATCATAAAGGGGATTATTTTCCTTTCTGCTGTCCAAAAGTGCAGAGTGTGAAGTAGTAAACAAATAACAGATAACAGATCCCAACATAATACAATATATTCCACTAAATCACATTGCTATCTTGAAGTGCTTTTAGTGTTTAGTACAACTTTAAACCTCTAAACTACATTATAAAAGGGATGATTTTCCCTTTTTTTGTCCAAAAGTGTAGGCTATAAAGAAGTAAGCAAATAAAACATTAAAATACTGTTTACATGATAATACAGAGATAATTATGATCCTTAATAATTGCATGGTATAATGTATACTGGTATGGTAACATTACACACAGTACTTCACTTTTGGTACATTATGTATATTTTTTTTTGCAAGGATTTCTCCGTTTTTCTCTGTTTTTATATCTTTAAAAAACAAATTATACATATAGTAGTGATTACAGCACTTCACAGGCACTAATACATCCCTTCATCCCTTCAACTGGTTCATTTATTGTCATTTTTTGGCTGCGGACTCAATAAGTCTCCCTTAAATCCTCTCGCGTTCCAGTTTGACTCCTCTTTGTTTATTTCGCCTCTTCGGTCTCATTGCGGCTCCAGTTGAGCTGTTTTTGTCTTCTCTGGTGATCCTGTGTAAAGCGCGAGCAGCTGGAGGACGCGTCTCCGGCGGCTGCGCTGGGCGGCGCATTCAGATTTACGCGCAGCCATTGGTCGGCGGCACCTTGTGGGCGGAGCTACGCGCGCACAAAACAGCCAAGTTGCGCTCATGTGAACCAGTCAAGAGCTTTGATAGTGTTTGGTGAGGTGCTTTATCTTTGATAGGCTTCGGTTACTACAGCAGGCGCGTAAAATCCACGTTTGGTTTTCGTGCGCCTTTTTACGCACAGAAATCTTCAGTCCGAGTAAAGTTTTTCAGATCGCCGCCGACCAGTTTGACTTGTTGAGGTTCCTGCGGAGAGGAGCAGCTATGGATTTGGTGTATCTGGTGTGCTTGGCGCTGACCGTCGGTGCTTGGTTTGCCTCCGCGGAGAGACACAGCGTCTATTGGAACAGCTCGAACCCACAGTAAGTGCTGATCTTTTGTGTTTTCTTCTGTGCGCCTTTTGGAAGCTGTCTGCTGTGTGAGTGGTTGTGGTGGATCAATCCTGTCCGTCTCCAGAGGGGGCGAGTGGATCAAACTTTCCTCCAGTTTCTGACGCGTAAAGTCGTTCCTCCTGCTGGTTGTTTTCATCTTTAAGACGGTTTAGTACGTGTCAGCCCCGTGTGGTGTCCCTTTAAACTCTCCCAACATAGACTGTTGCACCATACGGCAGCAGCTGGACGCAAAAACAGAAGATTGTGCGCGGATGCCGAGACAGATGGACAGATTCACCACTATATTTAACCGCAACACACAGACTCAGACATACTCTAATAGTAAAAAATAGACCGACGAGTATGAACTTGGCCGGTGCTGTCTGCAGCCTCTGCACCTGTGACTGTGTCATGGAAACAAGAGTGTATTAACTAAGTGAAAATGAATCATTTACGTATATAAGAAGTGGTTTTTCACTGGGAGGGGGGGAGATACTGAGTCACATACGGGTTTGGTGTGGGAGAAAAGAGCTGATTATTTTGTTCTGAGGTCAGAAATGTAACGCAATCCGACCACTCCAGAGGGATCGATGCGGCTTTGACATATCGCAGCGAGATTTATTGGGCTTTTAGCGCGCAGCGACTGATCCTGACGCATGAAAGACGGTATTATTGTGGCTGAAACAGAAGGACGGTCCCCGCTGCTCCTGCTCCTGCCCAGAGAGGTCGATTAAAACCCGCCACCGAGAAAAGGCAGAGGGCAGAAGCCATTATAGCCTTTTAGTCTCTTCTTGATTACATTACCGGCTCTCTAATTGCCCTTTACAATGACAATAGAATGGAAAAAAGAAGAGCTGCAACATGGAAAACAGTTGTCCTGATAATTGGATGAGAGCAAGTCTAATGGAAAAGTCCTGTTTGTGTCATGCGTGAGTCAGTGGCCCGAGTTTGACCCACCTGGGCTTTACACCTGAGTCAGAGAGGGAGGAGCCCTGGCTCAGGTGACATAAAGGCAGGAAAGTGGAGCTCTGAGATCAGCTAAAAGCAGGCAGAAAGAGAGAACGGGTGGTCTGGTAGCTGCACAGTCACATCTAATCCGGACTATTTCTGAATATGCCGAATGGAAGTTGCATAACCAGAAGAAAAATCAGAATGTAACACTAATCCCTGTGGCCGAACACAGACGGTGACACAGGAACTTCACACATCATCACCTCTTCTTCTGCTGCTTCTCACCTAAAAGAGCCAGAATGGTTAAAAAACCAGGAGGATGGAACCATATTTGGCTGACCTCCACAGGCCACTTGATTCTGTTGTTTTTCCATATTTTAAACCTCTATTACGCCTCAGTAATCCCGTCTCCTCCATGTATCTCCCTGTAGAAGCCCCACCTGCCCAGAAACATCCCCGGTGATCAATCAGTCACCTGTTCTCCGGATTACACACAATCCATCAGTGACCTTTGGCGGCAGCAGGCCGTGCATAATTGATGCTAATTGATTCTGGGTCTGATTGTGAGCAGCAGTGATTTGTCTTGGGCGGCCGACGGTGACCAGATGGCAGCAGTGTGCCCATTCATATTTAGCAGCGAGGAGCAGCTTTATGTGTGTTTCTCTCAGTGCAACTTAATGATTTTTGTCTTAATCCTGAGCTCCAGGACCTGGAGGGATTGGATGCTCGGTGTTTTTCTACTCCGGGCAGGTGGAGAGGCGTGTTTTCCCTCAGTCATGTCTGAGCCTGTGTGGACTTTGTTAGGGAGAACTTCCTTGAAGCAGGAGGCAGTTTTATTTCTGATGGTGTGATGGTTTCTGAGAGTGGAGCAGGGAGTGGCGGGTTACTGTAGGCAGCCTCACCGAGACATGATAAATGTGTGACTCACACTTCCACACTCTAGGGGGGCAAAGAGGGAGGACTGGGGTTGTTAATATTAGCTCCAGCCGACATTCCGGCCCGCCGTTACTGTACTCCACTCTGTCAGCTGTGTGGGTCTGTGTGAGTCTTGCGCTTGTGTTGGTTTGTGTACCTGCCGGTTCCTCTCTCCATCTCCACACTCCCACATTTAACAGCTGGATCTCCTCCCAGAACTGGCCGCCCTCCCCGAGCCCTCCATCCTTTACTTCACCTCTCTGCTCTCTGGCTCAAGTACATCCGAGATGTCTTCATTTTGTGCACTAATTAATGTGCAACTATTTTTATATTCTGATTGACTGTTTATCCTCAAGCAGTTTCTGGGCATTTTGTTTTTTTTGCTCCTATGGAAACAGCACAACCTTGGCTTCATCGATTTATTTGTTTCACAAAATTAAAAACAACTCAAATGCCCACAGGTGTTACCAAAAGTGTTTCCAGTTTTACAGCCTCTACAAACCAAAGACAATGCTGAGTTTGTAGAGGTTGTAAAATCGTGCGTCGACTCTACAAGGTTGAATTTTCCATTACACTGCCTGCATTTCACTTGAAAACTCCCTGAATTCACAACTAAGTCACTAAAGGTTTCACAGTTGCGTCAAATCACCCAGAATCTTGTCATTGTAAACGGTTTATTTTTTGTTTTTTCTCTTTTGTTTATAAACAAGGCGTGTAGAATAAAGCGATTTCAGCTGACAACTCCCAGAATTCTTTGCATGTGGCTGTTGGTCACAGCTGAGTCACTAAAACTTTCACAGTTGCGTCAAATCACTCAGAATTTTTTCTTTTTTACAGAATCTTGTCATTGTAAACAGTTTATTTTTTTGCAATTTTTTTAAACAAGACATGTAGAATAAAGCGATTTTGATGAAATATTGCAGTTATAGTTTAAATTTAGTTAATTTTCCCGGGGGACCTGCATGTCACAGATGAGTAGTTCAAGGACTGTCAGAAAGATGGAAATCCTTAATATTTTTCTGTTTTTTCAGATTTTGACTCTGATAAATGCTGTAATTTTTCAAAGATGGCATGCTGATTACGCAAGTTGGCAGGGTTAATTGGTTTGAGGACATCATTTTGGGCTTTTGGAAACACTGATAAACATTTTCCACCGTTGTTTGACATTTTATTTATCCAACTGCTAATCAGTTAGTCTAGAAAATAATCAACAGTGACAGTAATTATTATTTTTGCACACATATGGATGCTATTAACACACTGAATTGTTTGTTTCTCTGTTCTTTGGCTGCCTTTGTCCACCTCCCCTGGCCTGAGTTTACATCCAAGCTTGGAGTATCTGCCCAAATATCTTCATGGGGACTTTGCTGTAACGTAATATTGTGTTTATCTCAGCTCATGTCTGGTTCAGGCTGCCTTCTCGGGCCTGTCTGAGCATGCAAACGTTGCCCAGAGGTTTTTGTTTTTTAGGGGAAGGTGGTCGATGTTGCTCCCCTCCCTCCCTCCTTTTATCCCTTTAACTCATAAATTTTATACATTTTGTTCCCGTACTCTATGTCCCTTTATTTTTTTGGCTTGTGGTTGTCGTGCCTCATTATTTACCCCTCCCCGGCCCATGTCCCGTCTGGTTCCTCTAATCTGGGCAGAATGAGAGCGCACACACACACACACACACACACACACACACACACAGACACACACACTAACATAGATTACAGACGGCTTGTAATCTGACCATCTGACCCATAGACACAAAACCATCATCCTGCTGCCTTCGTTCCACATATAGAATAATACATACATGCCTCTATGATCCTGTGACGTAACTCCGGTCAGTGTGTTTCTGCTGCGTTACGTCGTCTATAGTCTCTGTGTGTAGGTAGGATAATTCTTACAACGTATATAAATGACTTCATGAACCTGAATTCCCAGCATAATCTCCCAGATGGGATGCTACAGCTCCTGCCCATTCATTATCAGAAGGCTTTGTGCGTACCCCCCGCTGATATAACAGTCCTCTTACCTAACACGCTTATGAACGTACACACATACCTTCACACACGGGAATATAAGTTGTACAATTGAGCCCAAAAGGATTCACACCAATGCCAAATTTTGATTTATAGCGAGCTGCTTCAGGCTGGAAATAACAGAAACAAGCCACAAAAGACAGAAAAACATCACGTTAGGGATGTTAATAATGGATTTTTACATTTTTTTGGTATATTTTTCTGACATTTTTGTGTCCGAAGTTGTTGGAACTTCTTGAAATTCATGCATTTCTAGCAAAATGCAGCTCTTAAACCATTCTAAAGAACAAAACACCAGCTTTATCCCCCTTATTAAAGTTCTTCTGGAGGTTTGTGTGTTTGCATTTAGATCATGTGCATTTCACAAACTTGCTCAAGTCAATTTAGCAGAAAATGAAACTGGTTGTTTTTCTGCTTTTCTGGGTTTTGGATTCCTACAAAATGAAATAAAGAGTTGGAGTGAGGCTTCTTATCAAGTTTCACATAAAAATGAATTCTAATCTATGCTAAAATTTGATTTGTAGTGGATTGTTGTTTGACAAATGTGTTTGTTCAGATTGGAAATGACAAGTGACAAAAGACGGTAAAACGTAGTTAAAATAAGAAATTTGAACACTTTTCCTGAAAATTGCAATGGCCAAAATTAGTCACAACTTTGAAATGTTTGCAAAATTTTGAGAAAATGCAGCTTTTGTCATTCAAACTGTGTCCTAGAGCATTGTAATAAACAAAACAGCTGATGCATTCGTTCTCTAGTCAGTTATTTGCACAATATGGCTGCTCACAAGACGTTTAAAGGCTATAAAGTCATGAAAATGCAAAAAATAATACCAAAAAATGGTTAAAATTCACCATTAACATGTGCAATGCCATGTCTTACTGTCTTCTGATACTTGTTTTGGGCATTTTTAGTGAGAATAAACCTATAAAAACTCATTATAAATCCTGAAAAGCCAAAAATAAGAGCAGAAATGGTTAAAATCCACCATTAACATCTCTAACACAGCGTTTTACTGTCTTCTGATGCTTGTTTTGGGCATTTTTAGTGAGAATAAACCTATAAAAACTCATTATAAATCCTGAAAAGCCAAAGATAAGAGCAGAAATGGTTAAAATCCACCATTAACATCTCTAACACAGCGTTTTACTGTCTTCTGATACTTGTTTTGGGCATTTTTAGTGAGAATAAACCTATAAAAACTCATTATAAATCCTGAAAATGCAAAAATAAGAGCAGAAATGGTTAAAATCCACCATTAACATCTCTAACAGTGTCTTACTAGCTTTTGTTACTTGTTTTGGGCGTTTTTAGTGAGAATAAACCAATAAAAACGCACTATAAATCAAAGTTCTGACATGTTTTGGCCTTGGTTTTTCATCATATTAGTGTTTCCGTCCCCCCCCCCCCGTCCTCATCTCAGTATCCTTGCACCTCTGTTTTCTCCCTGCTCTTCCTCTTGCTTCCTTATCTGTGGTCCAGACTTCCTCCCCCTCTCTCTCCCCTCCTCCCCCGTCTCCCTGCCTCTGACAGACCCTCCTCTGTTATTTTTCTGCCCCAGTAGTTTTCCAGCAGAGGAGGACAGAGCGGCTCTGAGCCCAGCTTCCACTAACATCAGAGAGCTTTGACCCAGCGTTGTTGCACTGAGCGTGGGCATGCATGCATGTGTGTGGACGCTGCTCATTCATAGCATTTCAGACATACTTCACCGTCCACTCCAAGCTCACCGGCGCCCCCTAAAGGCAGGATCGGCAGCAAATGTGACTTCTGCACTTGCATACGCTTTCTGAAAATTCTTTTTAGGTTTAAAGAAGAATAAATGTTCCATGCAGATTCCTAGAAGCTGCTGAACTTGCAGATTAACTCTCCGTGACCCGCAGCGTATTAAACCAAGCATGATACCATTTGGCTTCTTTCTATTCATCGCAACACAGAATGGGAGTCTAGGAAAAAAAAAAAAAAAGAGGGGTGAAAAGACTCAGGGGGGGAGGAGGTGGAGAGGCCCTGGGTGCAGGGTGAGAAGAGGGTGAACTGCAGAAAGGGATTTGTGTTTGAGAAATTAGCCTGGATGAAGAGCTCCGGTATATTATGTCAGCGTTAAGAGACAGGACAGAATGGGAGGAGGGGGCTGGGAGGGCTAATTTTGGAAGAATGGAAGGGAGGCAGACGGAGGGAGGAGAGGGGAGACAGTGATGGATGGAGGGAGGGAAGAAGTTTGGAGCTGAATAAGTGAGAGATCACCATTGTTGATGATTTTTAAAGGCTTCATCCTGCAGCCGCTGAAGGAATCCTCAGTCTTAACTGCACAGATACACACATGCATATATGTGTTCAGAAATGTGTGCACATGCATATACATGCATGCACATAGCTGAAACTGCAAAATAGTGTGTTGGATTTATATTATTATGCATGAGGTTGTATCGGTGCAAAGTGGTTAAACAGTTGAATATTCATTAATATTTAGCATTTTTCTGATTTCCAAGCTGCAGTTTCTGGGGGATTTTCTGCACATTTTTCTTCACTGTCGGCTCATTTTTCTCTCCAATTTTAAAGTCCTGCACCTGTATTGAAACAAAACAACCATTTCTAGAAGTAAAGTGAACGCCTAAATATCTTCTGTGCAGAATGATACAGTTAATATGCCGTAAATTGTTAAAAAGTGGAAACAATTTTAATTTCTTTGGTTTTTTTTTCCTAATATAAAGATAGGAATTAACATGTATAACAGCTTCGGAATTTCCACAAATGCTACCAGTATTGGATGGGGGGGAATGTGTGACTCTATACTATTTACAATATATATTTTCCCACTTACATTTTTACTTAGCATCCATAGTTGTCTTCTATGTGTGCTGAAAACACTGCCTGCAGTTCAACCCAGTTCAGCTGAAAACCCATTGAATTTTTACCACATTTCTGTTAGTCGCAGCTGAGTCACTCTTACCTTTATGGCTGTGTAGAAAAATGCAGAATTTTTAGTTTTTTACAGAATCTAGTTATTGTAAACAATTTATTTTTGATGAATTTTGAAATGGAAAAAAGAAAATTTGATGAAAAGTTTTCTGGCAAAGATATAGCCGCACTGGCCCTGAAAACCTCTACAGGTCAACCTCTAATACACAGAGGACGAAGGAGACACTGAGATAGAGGAAGAATGAGGTTTGATTGCATTGGAAACTAACACAGAAAGACTTTTTTCATCTTATATTAGATTGATTCTATTAGAGCGGCCCACCGGTGAGCAGCTAAGCCCATTAGCTGCTCTGACAGCTCCTCGGCCTCGTGCGGACGAAGGTGTGAATCCGTCACACCGCAGCAAATTAATCAGGGTATTAAGTGTACACCTCAAAGTAAAAGTGTGTGAGAGCGGGGCTGGAAATTTGATGAGTGCTGTAAACCCTCCAAACCACAGCTTCCACCCCCCTTCACCTCCTGCTGTTGGTACATTCCGAAGTGTGCACACTTACTACTGATTACCTGCAAATGGAGCGACCCGGGTGGGGGGAGTTCAGCCAGAATTGACATTTTTGTGTAGCATCCATTATTTTAAATGGGGAAAAAAAGCTTAAATTTAGCAAATGTCTCCGTTTTCAGATGAGAAATTATAACAAAATATGTAAATATTATAATTTTTTTAATGTTTGGCATCACTTTTATAGCAATAACTACGTCTTGATGGTGAATTTACCTAATTTTCTGCAAAAGTAATGCAGAAAATTAGCACGAAAATTGACATTTTTGTGTAGCATCTGCTATTTCAAATGGGGGGAAAAAAATCTTAAATTGAGCAAATATCTCTGTTTTCAGCTGAAAAATTATGAGAAAATATATAATTTTTATAATTTTTTAATACTTGGTCGCACTTTTATTGCAATAACTACATTTTGATGGTGAGTTTAGCTAATTTTCTGTAAAAGTAATGCAGAAAATCAGTGCGACAATTGACATTTTTGTGTAGCATCTGTTATTTCAAATGGGGAAAAAAGGCTTAAATTTAGCAAATATCTCTTTTTTTTTATTATTTGGTGCCACTTTTATAGCAATAACGACATCTCGATAGTGATTTTAGCTCATTTTCTGCAAAACTAAAGCACCTGGCATTCTGTTTACTGCTGGTTTAAAGCATCCGCTGCACATACAATCTTACATTTGTAGTTTCACAAGTGTGTGAAAACCTCAGCGCTGACTCGGATGTGTGTTGCGACCCTGAACTTTAACCTCGTGACCCGGCTGCCAGTTTGAAACTCTCCCCCCAGAGTCCCTGTTGTCAGTTGTTTTGGGGCAAATGGAGTCGTGGAGAGGGGGAAGAGGAAAGATTCTTGTCAGGGAGAAGGACAATGGTGAGACTTCAAAGCCTGGGTGAAGTGTTGAACAAGTCGCCTGCTGCAATAACCGCCAGTACTCGAGTTATTTTACTAGTTTATACCCTCGACACGCAGGCATCTCGGCCGCTGACGCAAAAACTAGAGTATCACTGCAGTGAGAAATGACCTGCAGAGGAAAAAGAAACACCCACCTTCAACCCTGGCTGTTTGCAGACGCCTCCAAGCAGAGGCTCCGGTCCTGATAGACACATGTGTTCGCGGCTCGAGGCATGAGACGCCCTCAATGAGGGTCTTCAGAGAATCTCTCTCCTGCAAACAAACACACAAACCAGCGGAAAGTAGGTTCACAACAACTCGCACACCTGGATCGGTAGCCGTCACGCTGCTGCGACTCGCACTCACCTGAGAAATGTCAGCGTGTCGACGCTTTGATGACGGGAAAGTCAGAGGAGATTCATCGATTAGTTAACTCTTTTCAGAATCAGCTCATCGATTTGAGTAACTTCTAAGAGGAAAAAGTCTAAATTCTCTGTTTGCAGCTTCTTAAATATTAATATTTTCTGGTTTCTTTGCTCCTCTGTGACGGTAAACCGAATATCTTTGGACAAAACAAGACATTTGAGGACGTTTTCAAACACTTTTCTGGCATTTTAGAGACCAAAAAAGTCAGATTGACTGAGATTTAAAGCTGCAACGATTGTTCAATTAGTTGCCAACTAAAAAATCTAAATTCTAAAAATCAGCTGTTTTGATAATCAATTAATCAGTTTGAGTCAACTTTTAAAGTGAAAAGTGTTAAATTCGGTAATTCCAACTTCTTTAATGTGAATATTTTCAGTTTCTTTCCTTCTCTATGACAGAAAACTGAATATATTTGGACAAAGCAAGAAATTTAAGGACATTTTTCACCATTTCCTGACATTTTATTGACCAAACGATGAATCAGTTAATCAAGAAAATAATCCATAGATTAACTGACCATGAAAATAATCATCAAAACTCATTTTTTCACTTGCCTGAAGTCAGTACAGTCAGATTGACTGAGATTTGAAGCTGCAATGATTAATCAATTAGTTGTCAACTATCAAATTAATAAAAATCTGCTATTTTGACAATCGATCAATTTGAGTAACTTTATAAGAGGAAAAATGCTGAAATCTCTGATTGCAGCTTCTTAAATGTTAATATTTTCTGGTTTCACTCCTTTTCTATGACCGAAAACTGAATATCTTTGGACAAAAGATGATATTTTTCACAATTTTACAGACCAAATAACTGAAAATAATTGCTATTTGCAGCCTTTTAATCAACCTAACAAATAGTGGACTGACAGATAAAAATATTCACTGGTTCATTTTTAGAGAAATTGCTGCAAACATACAGTTTGTTCTAAGAAACTGTGCACTCAGTAAATCTTGGCTTCATCAAAGTTGTAATGTTCAGTTTATTATAGAGCTGCAATGATTAACCAGTGAGTTGTCAACTAATAATCAGTCAAAAGTCTACTGCTGCTTCTTAAAAATGAGTATTTCCTGGTTTCTTTCCTCCTTTTTGCCAGTAAACTGAATATCTTTGTGTTGCGGACATTTAAAAAATGCCATTTTTCACCATTTTCTGACAAATAACGTAGAAAGTAATCCACAGATGAATCAAAAGTGAACATAATCGCTCTTGTCATGAAGATGAAGTGGCTGAAGGCAAACAGGACTCAGTGGGCGGATGGTTTTTCGGGTTTTCCCAGCGCTTTGACTTGTGGTAACGTAAAGAAAACACAATCCATATTAAAAAAAACATTCATTCAGCCGTGTTAAAGCTCTAAAAGCTACACTCAGCCCACGTATCAGAGGACAGTGAAAGCTCCACAGGGGTGAAGGTACAGAGGCCCTGCAGTCTTTGGGGAGGGGAAGGGTATAATTACCCCCCATTCATTCCTCCTCCCTCCTTTAGCAGTGAACACATTGGCCCCAGACCCCTAACAGCTTTTAATTAGCCCGAGCAACGGAGGAGGAGGCGAGGGGAAGGATAAAAGGAGAGTTTTCTTAAAGGCCTTGAATGAAATTAGCAACAGAATCCATCTGTTTTGTTGGCTTTTGACGAGGCTGTGTTTTGGCGCCGGGGTCGGACAGACCGCTAACAAGGATGCAGTGTGGGAAAGAGAAGGTGAAGCCTTACAATTTAGAACTATTCTTTACTTCACAGGGAACCACTGGAGACCTCCAAACGTCTTGTTTTCCCCGAGCCCTGTTATTACCGGCCTGACTGAAGAAAACATTGGAGATGCGTTTGGAGATTATTCAGCCAATTAGGCAGCTACAGATGTGTCTCTTTTTGGCCTTCGCTCTGCCCACGACAAACACACAAACATGAAACAAAAGCGCGCACACCTGCAGCACAAAAAGGCTTTTCTAAGGGTAGGCGCTGATTATAAGAGGAGGGTAGTGATCAGCCTATTAGCCCCAGATAACAAGAGTGTAGCTGTGCTCAGCCAACAAAGCGTGTTTTGACAGGTAGGTTAGTGCCGACGGACACACACATGCACACAATTACACACCGCCGCTGCTGCTGCTGCTGCTGCTGCTGCTGCTGCTGCTGCTGCAGAGGGAGGAAGGAGGGGTTGGAGGCCTTGGTTTGGAGCCAGTTTGTCTGTGACTTGGCCGACGGGGTCCGAACAGGAGCCACAATAACAGGAGGGGGAGCAGAGCTTTGATGCCTCCAACGGGAGGCTGCTTCTGGTCACTTTCACTCACTGCAACATGCAAACAGACATCCACCAATTCAGGGATTAGAGCGCCTCAGGATGGAGCAGGAGGAATATGCAAATTAAAAGAAAAATCTCTCTCAACCTCTTGGCTTTTTGCACTCAGGCAAGCTGCACCGTGTTCACTGTTAAGCCAAGAAAATATTAGATCTGACTTCTTGCGCCGGTGAATCTGTGCCGAACCGTAGCTACTTATTAACTGGAAGTAAAAGTTTTACCACGGTGGAAACTCTCTGAACTCCTGGCACATTTTTGCTCACTGTAGGCTCATTTTTCAAAGTCCTACACCTCTGTGTAAACAACAACTAGTGAAGAAGAAGTGCTCTGTGCAGTAAAACACACTTAAAATGCTGTAAGTCATTAAAAAAGTAAATTAAATGTTGAATTTATGCAATTTTCTTATTGTAAAAAACATTTAAAAACTGGAATCTACATGTACATCTTTTTTCCAAGTTCCCACAGGTGTTTTAAAATAAAAAAACTCTACATATATCACGTTTTTATTAATTTCCTTTTGCTTTGTGTAAACGCTGCCTGCAGTTCAGCAAAAAACTCCCTGAATTTTTGCCGCTTTACTGTTGGTCACACCAGACTCCCAAATACCTTCATATTTTCATCAAGGAGTGCAGATTTTTTTCTTTTTTACAGGTTTTGGTTGTAGTAAACTGTCGTCACATTTTTGCTCACTGTAAGCTCATTTTTCAACGTCCTGCACCTCTGTGTAAACAATTACAAACAAGAAGTCTTCTGTGCAGTAAAACGCACTTAAAATGCTACAAATCATTTAAAAAGTAAATTGAAAGTTGAAATTCTACAATTTTTCTTCTACAAAAATTTTAAAAAATGGAATTGACATGTACAACATTTTTCCAAGTTTCCATAGGTGTTACTAATATTAAAAAAAAAAACTCTACATCAATCATATTTTTTCTTGGTTTCCTTTTGCTTTGTGTAAGCACTGCCTGCAGTTCAGCTGAAAAGTCCCTGAATTTTTGTCGCTTTACTGTTGGTCACAACTGACTCCTGAATGACTTCACATTTTTGTCTAGGAGTGCAAAATTTTTTCCTTTTTACGTAATGTGGTTGCAACAAACTGTTTATTTTTGGCTCATTTTTAAGTAAGTCATGTAGAATAAAATGATTTTGATGAAATCATCTCAATCTTTAAGCTTGGATTTGGTTGAGTTTCTTTGAAGTCTTTCAAATCTGACAGTTCTCTCTCTTTTTATAGTTTCTGGCAGTGATAAATGGTGCAATTTTGCCAAGACAAGATGCCTTTTAAGCCCATCGGGGGGTTCGGAGGCTCAGTGGGTTAATCTGGCTTCTGTTTTCTCGCTGAGCATAAATGTGCAGCAGGACTTTAGAGGATCTCTACTTATTTTTCAGCATCTCCATAGCTCATTAGGACTCCGGGGGCGAAACAAGCCCAGGAAGTGAGGGAAGAGGAGACAGGGAGGCTCGAGAAGAGCCATAAAACTAAATGAAGGGTAAAAGATGAAAAGAGAGAGAAAGAAAATCTGGCTGTCTCCACCCGCTCTGTCTCTGTCTTTGATGAAATCAGAGAGAAAGACTCGCAGACCGAGACGGCAAATTAGCCTGAAATAAAAAGCCAAAACAGGAGGCACAGACGGACAGACATCCAGGTGAAAAGAAACCACTGTGACAGAAAGTGGAAAAACCGTTTAAGGAGACTTGATGGAAACAGAGTTGTACAGATAGAAAAGTGGACTTTTAGGAAGGTGGAAGAGCAGATTGCGGGGGCTAAGCTGTCGTTCACAATCTGCCGCTGAGCAGGTGAGAAGTGAATCTGTGCTGAAGGCCAGAGAGGTGTGTGAGTGGGACGGTGGCAGGGATTTACAAGACTCTGGGTGTGTTTCCTCGTCCAAAAACAGAGAGAACAAGTCGAGCATGATCTTTCTAATTCTGTTACTCAGACGGGTTTGCACAAGCTCCCAGAAACACGCATGACCACCAGCCCACGACTGCTGTTCGTGTGAGCGGCTCGTTTTCTGCTGCTGCACGTGTTTATTATTCTTAACAAATGTATTGAATGAGGGTGTGTGTTGACATTAAGTGAGTAACGGCGACTCTCGTGTTTCCCTTCAGCTTCCAGTGGGACGAGTACACGGTGGAGGTGAAGATCAACGACTACCTGGACATCATCTGCCCCCACTACGCCCACGGCGAGGTGCCGTCGCATTCGGCCGAGCGCTACGTCCTCTACATGGTGGAGAAGGAGGACTACGAGGTGTGCAAGCCTCACTCCTTCGACCAGCTGAGGTGGGAGTGCTCTCGGCCCTTCGCCCCTCACGCTCCGGAGAAGTTCTCGGAGAAGTTCCAGCGATTCACCCCCTTCACGCTGGGCAAGGAGTTCAGACAAGGAGAGAGCTACTATTATATCTGTAAGTACCGATTCACGATATGGGAAAAACCTGACAATCTGCAAGAAAATCATAAAAACAAAGCTATTTGGAAGCTTTCTCACACGGTGTAACTCCAGTAAAGGCGTCCAAAATTGTGTTTTTTGCTTTTGATAGCATTTAGATCTGGCTTCTGCACTCATTAAACAGAGTTTTGTGCTGCTTATTTAACTTGGAAACAAATTTTTGCCTCAGGTAGTTGGTACTCTGCAGACAGAGTACCTACTTTTGGTCATTTCTGCAGCTAAAATATGCATTTCCTTGCATCTTATGTGATTTTTTTGGAATTAAATCTTCAATTTTTTGCTCATTTTTCCAAACACGTGCAACCAAACATTTTCTTCTCAATGAAGTTTAAAAAAGAATCTTCATCTTGCAGATTAGTCATGGAAAATGCATCATGTGTTTGAGTTAACGTGCAGCCCTGTCTTCCTGTATTCAACTTTCCCTCTTTTCTGACTTTTCCAGCTAAGCCGATGCACCACCACGGCCAGGAGTGTCTCAGGCTCAGAGTAGATGTCCTCGGGCACAAAGGCTCCGCGAAGACTCATGTGGACAAATCCAAGGCCGAGGAGACGGGAAAGAGCTTCGACGGAGGAAAAGGGAAGTTTCACGTCGCGGGAGGAGTCCACAACCCCTCTAACCGGCTCCCAGCAGGTGAGGAATCTTTTAGAAAAGAGAAAACAGCAGCGATGGCGTGTCTGCGATGAGCTCAGCTGGGTGTGTTTACCATTCCTGAGTGATGAAACCCTGTACTGACGAACGCTCCCGTCTCTTTTTTTCCCTCTCAGATGACCCAGCTGTGATGGAGCCGGAGGTCCAGAGGAGCATCGGCAGCTCCGGAGCACAGCTGGCCTCGCTCTCGTTCTTCCTCACCATGATCCCCGTTTTATTAGCCCTGACGCTGCAGTAAAGCCGGACGGAACAGAGACTTTTCAAACCCGACGCCGGTCATCGGGACGCCCAGAGACTTTTTTTTACACAGACTTTTTTATACGAGCATGGACAGAGCGTGATGGTCGGTGTGTGTTTTGATGTGTTTGTGGTGTGAATGTGGAGCGTAGATCGCCCCAAAGATCTTTTCTTTTTGTGTTTTCTTACTTTATTATGAGGATGGAAATTCTCAGATTTAACCGTTTAAGATGCACACTTTTGAACAAAAACAACGAGCAGAAGAACGATCAAAACACTCAAAATGACGGCAAGATTCCATCATCCTCATTCATCATGTGATTTCACGTCTTGGTATCGCTGTGCAGACTCATTTTTTTTCTTCCTCTACATGTAGAGAACTTACTGATTTTGTGTATTGTTGTCGGCAACTGCCAGCGTGGTTATGTAGCATTTTTTTGTCATGTTGTGTAGCACTCAGCTCCCTTTGCATTTGTCAAGTTTTATGTGACGTTTTGTTTCAGTTCAGTCATAAGACGAGAAATTGAGAAAAGCAGTTCTCAAACAAGTCCTTTTTCCAAGTAATTTAGTTGAAATTTTTAGAAAAATGCATTTAAACTGTTAGAATTCTTGCAAAACTCAATTTATTTTTTGTCTTTAAAAGGTTGAGAGCCACTTATCAAGAGATCAGAACAGATAAAATCCAAAATGAATAAGATTTTCAGTTAGTTCATCTCATTCACTCATTTCTACGTCTTGATGCTATTATGGTACACTGGCAGATGTTTGCAGATGTGATCATCAAACCTCCAACTGAAGGGACTTTCTGGAATCCAATTTTTTTTTCTTGTTAAACCTGCTTGCGTCATTTTGTAAATGTTTATATGTAAATTTGTACATAGAGAAAACTATAAGAAACTGTTTTAAGATGTGAAATAGTAAAAAAAAAAATGTGATGTCATAAAAAATAAATCTGGTTTTTGTCGTTTTTTGCAATAACCAACCCGCTGAGGTCATCGAGATTTTGACGGGTGACACAATGTTTTGGAAAAAGCATCCATCTCCCGCCTCATGAAATCTCCCCCAGGTCTTTTCCCCTAAAGCAGTTTTCTCATCCCTCCCTCCTCCTCCTCTCTGGCTGTTCTGTCTTTCATCCGTGGCCGTACAACATGCTTAGATTTCACAGTCCCCAAACCAAACACCGGAGCTGGACGAAGACAGCGAGGGAGGCCAGAGGGGAGATGGTGAGAGAAGCCCCCGGGAAAACTGGCAACCGAGTGCGAAGGTGTCACTCTCGCCTCCTCTTTCGCTCTTTTCTTGCCCTTTTCTACCACCTCTGTACATCTGCTTTTTGAGGAAAAGCTGACCGACCGTCTGCTGGGCTGTATGTTGGAATGAGGAGGAGCCGAGGGTTCGTACCTGCTGACCGAAAACTGCCAAAAGTCGCCGTCCCTCGTAAAACCACACAACATGCACACTCCAGAAGTCAGAGCGTTAAACTGAGCTGTTTGTTTTTCCGATATAACAGCATAGTTTAAATTCAGTGCACATGGTCACACGGCCTCAGGAATCTTGTAGCACCGTGTCGGTTAATGCAGGACAGACTTCAGCTGATGGAGCAGACCAAATACGGCTGATTTCACAACACTGCGGGCCTCACTTCACCATTAGGTCATCCACATGTGCAAACATGGGTGTAAACGGCACAATGAACCAACACACAGTGTACAACAGAACTAAGTACACACCTGGGCAATAGCATTTAAAAGTCAAATGATTCGAATCTGCATCACTTATCGAGAAATTGCATCATTTCTAAGTTGAAAAGCAACAGGAAATTTCCTTTCATGAACATTTAAAAACAAGTTCTTAAGAAAACACAGGACCTGAAATAGAAACAAAAGTGAAACTGAACAGAGCTCACCTGTGATTTACAGGAAGCTTGACTGCATGAACTTGGTTATAAAATGAACTGTGGACAGCAGAACTTTCTAAGTTTTGGACTTATGAATTGTGTCTATGTCTACATCATGGCTCCATGTGGAACAGAATTGAACAGAGGAACTGAAAAATCTGATTGTGAGGCTTTTAAAAGATTAAAAAGGAGAGAAATCAGGCAAAAATGAGCAGAACCACAGTGTCAGCAGTAATCAGGAGGTATAGAAGGAGTCATAGTAGCACTAATCATGGCTGCAGTGGTCGTCCTCCTGAAATGACTCTACAGACAGTGAACTACTTTCACAATCTAGCTGTGAAAATCAGACATCAGCTGCTTCAGACTTGGTACAGGAGTTATCAATGGAAATCAGAGTTAGTGTGAAGCTCAGACAGTGAAGGACACTTCAGAACATCAACCTCTATGGACAGAGGACAAGAAAAAAGTTACATTCAGCTAAAATTCATGAAAATAAGCCTAATGAATGTTGGAGAACATTCTTTGGTCAGATGTAGATAAATTAGTTGTTCTCAGATGGAGTCCAGATGTTTGGTGTGAACCTGACCAGGACTACCAAAGTGGATGCATAGTCCTGACAGTGAAGCATGGAGGTGGAAGTATGATGATATGGGGCTGAATGAGAGCAAAAGATGTTGGAGGGACAACATTTATAGATGAATGTCTGAGGATAAACCAAAATACTGGCTGACAAGAAGCTTGAAGAAGAGGAAGATTCCAACAGGAGAACCATCCAAAGAGCTAAATCTCACTAGAATTTCAAAGGAAGAAATACTGTGAAGAGTTTCTAAAGATAGACAAACTGAAAACTATGAACCTGGACAAATATTTGTTCTGACTTGAATCCAATTGAACACATTTGGGGTATTTTAAGGAAAGGTAAAGCAACACAACCCCTCTAGCAAAGAGCAACTGAAAGAATGATCGAAGAAGAACAGCAGAACATCTCTGCAGAAATTTGATATCATTCATCAAAAATAAAGGTGGACATACGACATACTGAAAAAAATTGATTTGCATCCTACAGTGGGGCCTGTTTTTGTGATATAGTAAATCTAAACTGTTAGTTTTTAATTTTACATCTGAGCAAATACCTTCTGTTCACCTTAGATGTAATACAATTACTGCAAAGTGATACGATTTTAAATAATTTGACATTTAAGTGATATTCTATTAAATATGGCATTTTTTCAATTACTTCAAAAGATCGAGGTTCATCAAAGATAAACTTTAACATTCTAAAATTTTGTTGGCATAACATTGAGAGGAATTCAGGCATCTTCAAATAAAGAAAGTCACAAAAAAAGTGAATCATAATTGAATAAGAGAAAGATCAAATATAAAGAGATGAAATTGCTTAGCATTTAAATCGAAATGACCTTAAAAACAGTGATGAAGGGAAAAAATGTAAATGTCAAACAGATGCGAAGAACTGAAAGCTACAAAAATAAAGGAGATGAAGGGAGAAAATTATACATCAGAGATTGTTATTAAAGGTCAAGTTTGAAAGATTTCTGAAAAGTGAAAAAGCAGCTCGGCCTTGATAGAAGGAGGAGGAAGGAAGGGCCAGAGAAAGTTAATGAGGACATTTAAGGTGATTAGCATTAAATTTGCCCTTAACTTTGCTAAATGAGGCGACAGCAGTAGCTTTTAATTCACGGGTTGAAATATGAATCTTAATTCCTGGACGTAATATCCATGAAATAACACAGCAGCTTGAAAAATGATGCAGAGGAGATTGCATTAATCAAACAACGCCGGTGCGCCCCAGCGGAGTGCACTTTTAATTTTCATTTTAAACATTTCATTTTGGATTGTGAACACCCAGAATATACATGTAATTACGTTGGTGTAATGATGTAAACCTGAGTCTTTCAGTCTTAAAAAAACAAAGCTTTAGATCAGCCGATTCAACAGATTCACAGAGTGATGTTTTGTCTTCTTAGCTGGACTGTGCGGTGAAAAAATGATCAGAAACAACAAGAAAAAAGCAAAAACTAGTGATGAAAAGAATCCTCTGATGTGTCCTATTCTGCTAAACTCCAGGAATTTAATATTCCACTTCCACCAGGTTGAGGATATGACAGAAAACTGATTATAATTGTGATCGAAATCATCTTTTCAGTTTTAGACCCCCTGTGTTTCCTCAATTCATTAAAATTATCCACCTCAAGTCTGCTTTCTGTTCTGAGTTTTAAATCTGATATGAGCTTGAACCAATCAAAATTATTTCTTCAGACTTTGGAGAGTTTCTTACACAACCACACATGACTTTACAGGCTACAACCTTCTTCACAGACTGAGTGGTACTAAATGAAGTGGAATGAATGCGCCCACAGGTGAGTTTGGGCAGGTGAGAGGTCGCACCATTTCCCACTGTTGGATGGGCGTATCATTGTAGATGATTGACAGCTGATCCCCAACAGGAAGCAGATGTCAGGTGACTCTAAGTAAAACTAAAGGGCATTAGTGTGTCTGCATGGATAAAACTAAATATACATGTACACAACAGAGTCGTGCAAGCAGACTAGAAAGCAGTATTAAGCCTTGATTATGTCTTGCAGAGGTGACACAAGTAGATTTATTTATTGCTATTATATGCTACTTACTAGTCTGCCAGGTGTCTGCTGTATGGGCTACATTCCATAAATGTGATCATATGTACTTATTTTGCACATAAACGCTACAGCTGAGCATGTGCACTACTCTCTTTGCAGCATAGTGGCCACAAACTTTGGGCTGCATGCAGAGAAGTCCGCATTTATATCTAGCAGACCTGAGCAGACTTGTAGAAATGAAAAGTATACCCAGCCTAAAAGCAACAAATGGGTGTCCATGGTGTCCACAGTGGAGTTAGCCTTTACCATCAGGTTGGGTACCAGTTAATATAAAAATAATTCATGTACAAGTTAGCTTTGTTGTTTGGTTGTTTGCATTTTTACTACAAATGCCATGATAAAAAAAAATAAAGCGTTGCACAAAGAAGCATTCAAGACCAACAACAGCATCTTCACGGTCAAACATGGTGGTGGGAACGTGATGCTTTGGTGCTGTTTTTCAGCAGATGGACCAGGCAGCTTGGTCTAAGTAATCATGAGAAAAGATTGTGGCAGAAAACATGAGGCAGTCTGCAGAAAAAATGCTCCTTGGGCAGCATTGGAGCTTCCAACAAGACAATGATGCAAAACATGGAGCCAAAGTGGTGAAGAAATGGTGAAGAGAAAACAATGAGAAGATATTGGAGCGGCCCAGCCAAAAAAAAAAAAGCAAGAATTTCAAGGAGTATGACTACATTATTTACAAAAAATATAAGAGAAATATATAGAAACTGTTTAAAATCTATCATTGACATCACTAAAACAATGTCTCAGTGTATTTTGTAACTTGTTTATTTAATTTTCAGCCAGAATAAAACTGTCAGTCTAATAAAAATTCACTATAAATCGAAATATTTGCATTATTATGAATATTTTTTTTGTTTAAACCTGCCTGGGTTTAACTTTCATCCTTCCACACTGTACATACAAAACTCTGGCGACGTCAGGGCGTTACGTGCCACGTTAACAACGTTCCGGGCTTCCATTGGTCAGATCCACCCCACCCGTCTGACCGCGCAGCCAATCAGAGCGCAGCTGCCCCGGGAACACTGATTGCAAACACGGAAACGGATCATCCGTAGCTGCAGTCCATCTTTATTTTCATGCACTTTATCAAACCGTAATTAAAAAAAAACGCACATTGAAGGTTGTAATATCGAGTCGACTGGTGTTTTTAGATTTATTTTCTTTCGCTCTATGGATTTTCTGCAGCTTCTGTCATGGGCCTGCATCGTGTTCACCGTCGGGATGTTCTCGACTGGACTGTAAGTGGAATTTTTCATTAATATCCTGTATTAGGTTCGATGTTAACCTTATTTACTGCTTTAATTTTAATGTTACACAGCTGTCGGGTCTGTTTTTGGTAAATTTCTGAGCTGAATTCGTGTCAAACACTGTGATGGCAAGTTTAAAATGAAGGAATGTGAGAAGTATTTACAACTAAATGCATTAAATCTTCTATTTTTGAGTGTTTTCAGTGTCGGTATCTGTGTTTACTTCCTGTTTTGTTTACTTATTTGCTTGTTTGTGCCTCCAGGACCGACATGAAGACGATGCGAGAATCCAAAAGCACTGACAACATCCAGTTTCTCCCTTTTCTCACCACATGTCTTAAGTGAGTGACTCAGTTTCTGTTATTATGGCACAATTTCTTATTTAAGTCTGTTTTTTTAAGTTAATCATTCTTAATATTTGCTTCTGCAGACACAGTGCAAAGTAGAAATACAGGAGAAATCACATACCATGTAATACACTTTATTATGTAATTCTCAATTAATTTAAAAAAAGCTGCAACAGATGCGGAAGTTCAGCTTTTTAAATTGTTGGTGAAGGTCATTAGATAATTATTGTTTACATTCCACATCATTTCTAAGCCGTAGCACACATGAATGGATGTAAAGACAGTCATGGAAAAAATTATTAGACCACCCTTGTTTTCTTCAATTTCTTCTTCATTTCAATGCCTAGTACCACTAAATGTATATTACCTGAAGAATACAATTAACACGACAATAAATGCAGCTGATTCCATAATACTTTATGTCCTACTTGACATGCTTCAGCTTCATTGTATTCCCAGGGTATATAAGAGGACATTTCATGTCATCATCAGCACATGCAAAGACCTAGAGTGGTTTCCTGCTGACATTCAAGCCGTAGCACAACTCAGAAGTTGTCAGCTCTCACATAACGCCTAAAACTAAAGAGTTATGTGAAGCCACAAAGGCAGCCATCTTGGCACTGCTGGAAATTGGGTAGAGGTAGAGGGGTAGAGGTAGAGGTAGAGGGGTAGAGGTAGAGGGGTAGAGATAGAGGGGTAGAGATAGAGGGATAGAGGTAGAGGGGTAGAGGTAGAGGGGTAGAGATAGAGGGGTAGAGATAGAGGGGTAGAGATAGAGGGATAGAGGTAGAGGGGTAGAGGTAGAGGGGTAGAGATAGAGGTAGAGGGGTAGAGGTAGAGGGGTAGAGGTAGAGGTGTAGAGGTAGAGGGGTAGAGGTAGAGATAGAGGGGTAGAGATAGAGGGATAGAGGTAGAGGGGTAGAGGTAGAGGGGTAGAGATAGAGGTAGAGGGGTAGAGATAGAGGGGTAGAGATAGAGGGATAGAGGTAGAGGGGTAGAGGTAGAGGTAGAGGGGTAGAGGTAGAGGGGTAGAGGTAGAGGTAGAGGTGTAGAGGTAGAGGGGTAGAGGTAGAGATAGAGGGTAGAGGTAGAGGGGTAGAGGTAGAGGGTTACAGTTGGTCTGCAGTCATCAGAAACAATGGTTATGAATCAGTACTAACTCCTGTGTGGATCCTGGGACTAATACGGACAGAAAAGAAAATGTGGAATCCTAAAAGCTGTTTTTGGCAGAACAATGCCATAGCTACTGATGGAAGAACTGAAATCAGTTTTGTCATTATCAAGAAAACCATGGAAAATGTCGAGATATCAGCTCTTAAATTTAAAATCTTATGACCTATTTTTGCTATTATCATTATATTTGTTCAAACAAATGTACCTTTAGTTGGACCAGGCATTAAAATGAACAAGAAATTGAAGAAAACAAGGGTGGTCTAATCATTTTTCCATGACTGTGTGTATAGAACACATGCAAACACATGTATGACTGCAGCTCTTGTACATGTGCACTTGTATTTTGCATTTTAGCCCAGTCATTATTTATTTCTGACTTTTTCTTTTTTTTCAGGGATATCTGGTTGTTATTGCACAGTTTAGCATTTCACTGCACAAACTGTATGATCATGTGACAAATGAAAACTCTGGATTCTTAAGATAATAAGACCTGCAGCTCACCCACCCAGCTGAGACATCACCCTGTGTTTATCCAGACTTTAGTTTCTTTCCGTTGGATGCAGTTTCTGGGTCAGTCTTCATTGTTTGGGGGTTTGGTTCTTCAAAGAAGGTTTCATTCCTGCAGTCTTTAAACGTCTTAAACTAAACCCGCGGCTTAACCTGAATCATACACGCTGTAACTCATAAAAACAGGCACAAACACATTATTTATTGACACAGAAGAACAGATGTATTTTATTCCACCTGTCGGGATCTTGGTGTTCTTTGTTTAAGTACCACCTTTAACACACAGTCGGATTGTGCTTCGTTTCAAAAGTTGTGTAACTATTCTTCCTGCAGTGGCAAGTTTACAGGCACTAGTCAACTATACCAGATCAAATGTTGCACCAACTTTATGAAAAGTTCATTAAATCAGCATTTTGCAGCTCATTTATTTGCAAAAACAACAACTTATCGCTCCCATCTAAAGTATTGTGACCTTATGCTGTCTCAGTATCTTCTTATTAGTCAGATTATTATTAGTATATGGCACAACATGAGCCAATAAACGTGTTCCAATCAGATTTACAGCCCAACACTGATGAACTCTGGCATTAACGGTGATGAATGACGTTATTTTATTGTGTTATTATTAGCTTTCTAGCTGTTGCAAAGAAAATAATAGGTTATAAACGTAAGAAAAGCAGCAGCTCCTTTCGACTTTAAAGTTGAATGTTTTCTTGCATGTTGCTAAGTCCGACGTCAGGAATCAATCAACGCAACTTCACTGTAAAAGCAACAACTCTGATCATGTGTTTTTATTGGCTCTCCTGCTTGACATTAGTGATGAATGGATCTTCAAGCTAGATGAGTTTCAACAGCAAACTGTGAATATTTTTTTTTCCTACAATTCTACAATTTCACTTGATGCTTTTATCCAAAGCGACGTACGTCTGAGAGCAGATGCAACACAAACAAGGATCTAGTCAGGAGAAAACAACCTGGATAAGAGCCATAAAACACGTGGAAAAAAATATTTAATTTGATCTACAACTATTCTGTCTTTACACTTAACAATAATACAAAATCTCTGAGTTTCTTAAAAAGCGGTGTGAAGATTTTCTGCTTTTTTAGCACTACTTGGCTGTACATTATCTTTCAAAAGTTTAGAGCAGAGATGTCAAACTCATCTTAGTTCAGGTTCTACACTCAGCCCAATTTCATCTGAAATGGACCAGACCAGTAAAATCGCAGCATAATAACCTATAAATAACCACAACTCCAAATGCTTCCTCTTGTTTCAGTGCAAAAATGTTCACATTTAAGGAATTATCTTTTTACAAAACATTAAGAACAACCTGAATTTCTTAAGAAAATTAAATAAAATTTCAACAATATTGTGCCTCAGTTTATCCATTTACTTTATGATCAAAACAACAAAGGAAAAAGACAAAAAACAACAAAAACAAGACAAACTATTACAAAAATGAGACAAAATTACAAAAACGAGACACAAAATAAAAAGTGAGACATATGAAACAAAACAAAACAAAAAAGAGAAAAATTAGACAAAAGTTAGAAAGCGACAAAAAATGGATGAACTGACAAAAATTTGACAAAAAGTGGCAAAAGTGAGAAATAAAATGACAAAAACATGAAACAAATGACACAAATCAGACAAAAAACGACAAAATATTAGAAAAATCAGACACAAAATGACAAAAGAACAATGAACAACCTAGTATTTTACTTTACGATCAAAACAACTTGTCATGGTCTAGAAATTGTTTTAAATTTATAGTTTTACTAATTTACAATCTGCAGTTAATGTCTTCTCTGTAATTTTGACACTTTACTAAGCTTGCTGCATGTTTGACACCTATGGTTTAGAGTCACTTAGAAATGTCTTTATTTTTGAAAGAAAATCATTTTTTTCAATGAAGACAACATTAAATGAATGATAAATCCAGTGTAGACATTGTTAATGTGATAAATGACTATTGTAGCTGGAAACAGCTGATTTTTAATGGAATATCTCCATAGAGGTACAGAGGAACATTTCCAGCAACCATCACTCCTGTGTTCTAATGCTACATTGTGTTAGCTAATGGTGTTGAAAGGCTCATTGATGATTAGAAAACCCTTGTGTAGTTATGTTAGCACATGGATAAAAGTGGGAGTTTTCATGGAAAACATGAAATTGTCTGGTTGACCCCAAACTTTTGAACAAGAGTGTTTGAATGGTGGCTGTGCTTTTAAAATGCATAAATATGGGAACAGCGACTGCAGAGAAATGGTTCCACAAAAAAGTTCTGCCAGAAAGATAGTTACTGGATGCAGCTCCAGTTCTATGTGTGCACTGTGTCCTCTAACAAGCTTTACTATTAGTTGTGTAGAGGGAGCCAGACTTTAGCCATGATGCCAGCTCGACTAATGCTCCTCTTGTTGCCATAGTAACCTCGGTTGGTTGTTTTATGGGATGCTGAAGAGAGATCAGACCATCGTCCTGGTCAACATAATCGGAGCTCTTCTGCAGATCCTCTACATCATCATGTACTTCCACTACACCAAACACAAGGTAAGTTTGTCCTCCAGCAGGAATCGCTCTCCTCCCTGCAGCTGGTTCTGACTATTTCCTGCTTTCAGGGGCTGGTGATGTCCCAGACGGTGGCGGCAGGGACGGTCCTGACCTGCGGTTGGCTCTACTTCGGCATGTTTCTACCCGAAGGAGACTCTCGACTCAGCCAGCTGGGACTCACCTGCAGCGTCGTCACCATCAGCATGTACATGTCGCCGCTGACCGACCTGGTAAACACAACACATACAGGCTGCATGTAGACAGGCAGCCGGACTTCACTGGGAGATAGTTTGCTTATAATTTGGTCTATAACTTTATCTGCCCTTTAAAAACAAAGTTTACAAACTGCTACGCAGACGAGAAAATGGAGGATACTCAGGAAGAAAATTTAGCAACAGAACAACCAATAGCAAAACCACAGAAGTGGGGCAACATTATTAAACGTGATAAAAGATTTTCCAAAAAAATGAATACAACAAACACCAATGGATACGAATAACATAATAAAAGCAGCAAATATGCCATATCAAATTAAAGAAAAGAGGCAAGTAGAATAAACAAATTGCAGGTTAAACCATAAAAACAAGAGCAAAAAGTGATAATAGTAACTAGAAAAGCACTCAGAGAGCGCAGTACTCCTCCAAGGCTGCTCATTCCGTCATATGGCATCGTCAGAAATGCAGCATTTGTTAGTTATTGATGATCAGAAATCATGGCAACACAGAATGTGTCCATTTAATATAGATGTACCCACAAACAAAATGACCTTGTGCTGATCACAGGTGTGTGTTCTGCATGTGTACGTTATGTACAGATACTGAATCACGTGACCTAAATATGTAACAGGCGGCAGGATTTAAAGGGGATTCAGAAACACCCCCACAATTTAATCAGTTGTTCCTAGTATGATTTCCAACGGATAAGTCCTGATAAGTCCTCAGCGGTGGATTTGTAGTAGGATCACAATCATGTGATCTTCAGCAGGCAGCTGACGTAGCGTTCACTTGGTTACCGTGATGCTGTGCTGCTTTCTCACAATGATACAGAAATCTTCAACAAATCTGTGGATCCAGACTATAAGCTGTATCACTGCCAAAATCTAATCACTTGGTCCTTGTGTCATTTCTGACCTTCGGTGATCGTCACATAACTCTGCCGTATTCCTTGCCAGAGTAATAAATAAATGGAATAAAATAGTTGAACAAAATAGACGACACAACATGAAGGCAAGTGTACAAAAATGAAGTTTAGGAAGTGATTTAAAAGAAGAAATCAATTCATAGTAGTGGTTTAATAAATAATGTAGACAAACTGTTGTTACAAGAAAAAATCCTCTCATCTGGAATATACTTGTAGTTACTGATTTGACTAAAAACGGCATTTTATTGTCTGACAATATCTGATAGTTTTTTCAAGTTTTTACAAAATCAAAGTGTCTCAAAACAATTGTGATTGATTTCAAAAAGCACAAAGAAGCTTCCTAAACCAGAGTCCGCAGGCCAAAAAATCAATCTTTTCTGTACAGTTTAGATCCAGCTTATTGTCATTGCACGTCACATAAATAAGGTAATGAAATACAGATTGCATCTAACCAGAAGTGCATAAGCAGTGACAATATACACAAGTGTATAATATAAATATGGATAATCATTTATCATCAGTGCTGAGGTTAGTGAATTATTGCTGACCTTGGAGTGTACACCACCTTTTATGGGAGCTACTAATGCCTGATTTCTGCCCATTTAAACACCAAAAACTACTCAGATAGCAGCTTGTTGTAGCTTTAACGTTGTGTAGTCCTTGAACCCAAGACTTCAGGATTATGCTGCTGTATAGAACCAAAGATAAAATGAGGAAATATACACCAAAGAGCTGTTTTATGAATCAAAACATGGCAAAAAGTAGACTTTCAATCATGTAGAAATTGAGATTTTATTGTACTTCTAACAGTAAAGACTCAGATTGAAGGAATTCACGCTGTGCAGCAAGAAAATCAAGTTCATCAGAGACTGAATGGAGTTGTTATTACAAAGCACTGGGTGTGTTGTTGAAGCTATTTACACATTTCATAAGGACTTACACCTTATTTTCAGCAACAGGCACACATTCTTCCTTGCCTCGCTGAGCAGCAACAGTTGGGTTCATCTCACATGCACTCGGTGTGCACGTGCACTGAAGGAATAAATCCCCTGTTCGCTCTCCTTTCCTTTTGTCTCTTCATGTCGTCTCGCGGTTCCGTCTTCTATCCTGTTTGCCTTCTTCCCTCCATCTGCCTCTCAGCTCCCACTGACCCCGAGTCGGTCGGTTTCCTGCCTTTCTTTCCTTCATCTGTCTTCCTGTTATTCTCAGTCTCTGTCTCTGTTTGCGTCTCATCCCCCTCGGTCACATTTTTGCTCCTTACAGTTCACATAATCAGACCTGAGCATCACACAAACTGAGTAAACCCGAAGCTGTCCTCGCGTTCCCCTCGACATCGCAGCACATTCCAGAGGTGGAAGTAGCTTTTACATGGAAATCCCAGATTTATACGACATTTGTAGCCGTCGGTCGCCATCAATTACTGGGATTTAGACATGTGAGGGAATTTCTAAAAGGGAAATTACACAAAGGAATGAACAGTCAGACGGAGAATCAGGCAGGTTTTGCAAAGCTGGAAGGTGAAATCACCACCCAGGGTCTGTATTTAAAACACACATCACAATTACAGACTTCTTGACTCAGTTTTGAGCATTTTCAGCACTTTCTGGTAACAATGCACATTCGATCCTTCTGATATGAAGCATGTGAGGATATAAAAGTGATTTCTGAAGCTGTGCAAGCATTTCTGTTGTAGCATGTTGCTGAAACTGAACCAAAATGATGAAGTTGTGCACTGTTGCACCAAAACAATGTGTTGTACAGGTGGGTCTCGACTTACATCGAAATTCCGTTCCTATGGCGCGACGCAACGCGATTTTTGCCATAAATCGGAACTCATATATATATCACGTGATTCGGTATCCGTACATAATGTACACATACATATCACACGCCTGTGCTCAGCGCAATGTCATTTTGTTTGTGGGTACATCTATATTAAATGGACACATTCTATGTTGCTGTGATTTCTGCCACGAGTTTTTTCAAGATTTCAGACGTCGGTAATGATGCGACGACTGAGCAGCGTTGGAGGAGGACTGTGCTTTCTGAGTGCTTTTCTTGTGTTGCACGTTTAATTCAGTTCAATTTTACTTATATAGCGCCAATTACAGGTCAAATTGTCTCAAGATGCTTTACAGAACTGCCTGAACCCCTAGAGCAAGATCTAAGGCGACGGTAGCAAGTAAAAACTCCCTTTTAACGGGAAGAAACCTTGAGCAGAACCCGGCTCTTTATATGGGGGACCCATCTGCCTGCTGGCCGGCGGGTTGAGAGGGACATATGAACTGTCACCCAGCTACCCTGACTTCCCGGCTGCTCGGGAGCTGCTAGGGGACGGCTAGCAGAAGCTACACTACCAGCTATGCTATTGCGGTCCGCACCGGCTAAGGGAGCCTGGCTAACAGCTAGCGGGGTGTTTTCCATGGTGTGGAGCCACGCTTCCACTTCAGAGAGCCTCGCCTCCAGAGCTACAAAAAGACTACATTTATTACTTGTACCATTATCGTTAAAGGAGGCAGAGGAGTAACTGAACATTTGATCCAATGTAAATCTAAAAAGTCTTATTTGCTAACTGATAGTTGCTTCTCTCTTCCTATTTTCCTCCCGTTCAGGTGGAAATAGTGCGCAGTGGTAACGTCCAGTGCTTGTCCTTCCCTCTGACTGTAGCCACCTTCTTCACTTCCACCTCCTGGGTTCTCTACGGCTTCCAGCTCAACGACTACTACATCGTGGTAAGATGCAGCAAATATGCACTGGAATCTGTGCCAGTAATCACAGCCCTCGGGATTAAAATAATAACACTCCTCCGTGTTGTTTTTATTGCAGGTTCCAAACACACCTGGAATCTTCACCAGTCTGATCAGATTTTATCTCTTTTGGAGGTTTGCGTCCGTCAATCAGAGCTCGCCTTCCTATAAGCCTATGCATATATGATGACACCAAGGGGGACAGTTATGAAAACAGATGACAGATGTCGGTGGAAGGCGAAGCTCTCCCGTCACTCGTCCTGTCTTTTTATTGGAGTATGGCAGAAAGAACATATCTGAGCTCACTGAGTGACGCCGCTTATAAAGTGGCGATAATGGCAATTGTGTTGTGTTTACTTTTCGGGGAGGGAAAGCAAAGGAGTGCAGTCGAGAGCCTTTCAGACATGAAGATACAGAATGTCACAGCTTTGTCAGTCTGTTAAAGTGACAGCAGAGTTAATCCAGTCAGTCCAAACATCTTAGAAGATTTTCTAAATGAAATGCTGAAACGTGGAAAAAAAATCCTCAATTTGCTTCAAAACAGCTCAAAATATGTCACATGTGTGTCTATCCATTAATATGCTGTGTTAAAATTGAAATATCGCTCGGTACGACCTTGTAAGATTACGATTTTTACCAGAAAACTGAGCCTGGTGCACCTTCTTTGAGATGCCGTCACATTAACAGAGTTTTGCATGTCTGAAAGGGGCTTTAGAGTTACAAAGGAACAATTCTGATGTCTTAAAAACAGTCAAACTGTTACTTTCCTGCGGCTGTGTGTGGAACTGTGACCTGCATCTGCTCTGCGTCTTTAAGTGCCTTCTGTTAGGTCAGGCTTGCCATTAAAGCTCAATGGCATTTACTGATCTGCCCACACGTCAGGAAAACTCCCTTTGCAATCGCTGAACTGGATTCAACCTCATCTCGTACTAGCCAAAGATCTCGTGGAGTTGTCGGCTGCTATTTTAATTACATATATTGTTATTATTTTCCCCCTGTTCCTTGGGAATCACATGTGGGATATGTGTATACACTTATTTTTCTGCTTAATAACTCATTTGTGTTTTGTTCATGTCGACAGATATTGAATCGTGTCAGTGGCAGTGATATTTTCTATACCCTTTTTTGATATGCGACATGAACCAAATAGTGTTTACTATTTTTATAAGGTGAAATGTAATTAACACCATAAGATTTTGTTTACAAGGATGAATGTTTCCTAATTCTGTGGTGGCTGGCTGAATTATCATTATTAAACATATTAAGGGGAAAATGAAAGCATCAGTGCTGATTCAGTAACTTCTAAAGGTGCTATTTTTTTTACTGCAAATGTGATATTTATTTGCTGATTGTTGAGCTGAGAACATAACGTGCTGGACGGGGTTTGTCGTGGTCGCAGTAATGAGCTGCCATGCAGATGTGTGCAGATAAGTGTGTGATTGTAGGAAGACAAAAGCCCGTTTGATGGCGGCACGGCGGTGTGAACGAGTGTGTTTGTACGAGTGTGTTGATTCAGAGAGGGCAGCGGTGGGAAAGGCCACGCCAGAGGTTCTCATCCCGTGTGTGTGTTTGGTGTGTAACGCCGGCCTCTTCCTGAGCTCAAAGACCTCGATAGAGAACACACATGGACATTGTGTTGGAGTTGTTGTGTAGAGGAGGCTGGAGGTGGAGATAAATTAGCAGGACGAGGAGGGGGGAGCTGGAGGAGTATTGAAAACTGTGACATAATAATATACAGCCTAAGGAGATTGTATGTCTGGTTCTTTCAGTTTTGTTTTTCAATGTTTCACACGACGATAAGCTTCAAGTATCACCCAGTGGTGGATTGTAACTGCTCAAGTACAGGTAAACCCAAATTATTCACACCAAGCTGCAGGTTTTCTGAAGGTCTACGCTAGGATTTGGTTCATTTTTGTGTCCATCACCAGATATTTTAGGCCCAAAATTATTAATCCCTCATGCCAAATTTGAATTTATAGTAAATTTTTATTCGATCACCACAGTTCTTCTGGTTGAAAATGACAAACAAGTGACAAAAGACAGTAAAACATTATGTTGATGATGCGTTTTTAACTATTTTTATGCTAAGTAATCAGTGTCAGTCTTTATTTTCCTCCACAGCAGTAGTTCTAGTGTCTAATAGGTCTCTGCTGGGATTTAGTTAATTTTTTGTATCAATCTCCAGATCTTAGAGGCCCAAAATTATTCATCCCCCATGCCAAATTTTTATTTATAGTCAGTTTTTATTTGAACACCAGATTTCTTCTGGTTAAAAATAATATCAACAAGTGTGAAAAGACAGTAAAATATTGTGTTAGATTGTAATAATGATGCATTTTTAACTATTTCTATACATGTCCCATGTTAGTGACACTCTTTCCCTGTAGTTCTAGTGTCTAACAGTCTTTCTGCAGGTCTCCACTGGGATTTAGTTAATTTTTGTGTCCATCTCCAGCTCATTTAGGCCCAAAATGATTCATCTCCATGCCAAATTTAAATTTTAAGTCAGTTTTTATTTGATTACCAGGGTTCTTCTGGTTGGAAATGATATAAACAAGTGACAAAAGTCAGTAAAACATTTTGTTAGATTGTGTTAATGATGCATTTTTAGCTATTTCTACACCATGTCCAAAACGACTCAGTATCAAAGTCTTTCTTTTCCTCCACATCAGTAGTTTTAGTGTCTAACAGTGTTTCTGCAAGTCTCCACTGGGATTTAGTTCCTCCAAGTGTCCATCTCCAGCTCTTTGAAGGCTTCCTCTCCATCACTCTGCTCTTCACTTCCTCCACACATTCTGGATGGATTCAGGTCTGGACTCTGGCTGGGAGGCTCCAACATCTTCTCATTGTTTTCTCTTCATCACTTCTTCACCACGTCGGCTCCATGTTTCACAGTGTGGAACTCCTTGGACTTTTTCATGAAGCTTCAAACTGTGGACTCTGGACCTTGAAAACACTTGTGACTTTATAGCCTTTAAACATGTAGCGAGCAGCAACAATGTGAAACTGGAGGTTCCTCACTGAGCTCTTTGGTTTCAGTCATGACTTGGAACTGACTAGACTGCATCAGCTGTTCTCAGTTTATAGTGGATTAGAACAGTCTGGAATGCTCTGGAGATCTTCTGTGGCTCAACCTTTGCTCCCCACCTGCAGCAATAATCCCTGGGTGTCCATGATCCTGTCCTGGTTCACTGGTTGTCCTTTCTTGGACCACTTTTGGTGACCACCTCATACCAGAAACATTGCACAAGTCCTGCTGTTCTGGAGATGTTCTGACCTTTTAATCTACCATCACAGTTTGTCAAAGTCTCTCAGGTACTCACACATACTGCACATTGTACTTCTTTCAGTAAACCAACTCCAAGTCCAGACTGTGCACCTGCTGCCTAAGTATCCCACCCACTGACAGGAGGTCTTGTGAAAGTTTACAAGAGCAGCACTTTTATCCTTTCTGTTTTCATTGTGGTGTCGGATCCTACAGCTTCAAATGCAACGTTGAGTCTGTGTGCAACAAAACTGGACATAACTCCAGATCCATGTAGGAAACAGAACAGTAGAGGTTTGCTAAGGTAGAATATATGGACAGCTTTATGCTGCTGATGGTGATGTAAGAGAGGAAATGATTAGGAACTTTTCTCTACCCCAAAAACAGCCCTGAAAGAGGTTCTACAGGGAGGTTCTTTTAGTTAGAACATATACAAAGCTTCAGGTCGTCCTGAAACTGAACCCAAGTTAATGCAGTGGAAAACATTTTCATTTTTAAGGGTTATTTATATCATTTTGTGTCTCCTTTCTGTTGCTTTGTGTCTCATTTTTGCTGTTTTGTGTCTCCTTCCTGCTGTTTTGTGTCATTTTGTGTCTCCTTTCTGTTGTTTTGTTTCACATTTATGTCAAGTTTGTCTCGTTTTTATCATTTTATGTCTCATTTGTGTCATTTTGTGTCTCCTTTCTGTTGTTTTGTGTCTCGTTTTTATCATTTTATGTCTCATTTGTGTCATTTTGTGTCTTCTTTCTGTTGTTTTGTGTCTCGTTTTTCACTTGTGTGTCATTTGTGTCATGTTGTGCTTGAGTTTTTCCATTTTGTGTCTTATTTTACAAATTTTGTGCTTCATTTGTGTCATTTTATGTCTTGCTTTTTGTTTGGGTCTTGTTTGTCTCATGTTGTGCCTGATTTTTAGTCATTTTGTGCCTAATTTTTGCTATTTTGTGTCACATTTTTACTTTATTTACAGTGTGGATGATTAGTGTAAATGTTTTGCAGCAGTTTATCCAGAACAGAACAACATTTTCATTGCTGAGGCCACACTGATAGTGATATTTACAGTAAGTTCTGACACAACAAAACAATCTATGAATAATCTGGGACAGGACGGTGCAGACTCATGAGTCAGAGCAGAGCAGTGAATGGGGGCTTTGTGAGTAGAAATTAGTCATTTCAGAGGAATATGAATTAGTAAATAACGAGTCCTGGACCAGATAAGGCAGGATTCTGGTTGATTCTTCTAAAAGGAGGCAGACGTCCAGGACAGAGTCAGACAGACTGTTCAGACACACCCCTCATTAGACACTGAGCTTTGTTGCAAAGAGACGCACAACATGACACGAACAAGACAAAAATGAAAAACTAGACACGAAACAACAGAAAGGACACACAAAATGAGACAAACGAGACACAAGACACAAAATGACACAAATGAGACACTAAAGGAGACAAAGCAATACAAAGATAACACAAAATGAGAAAAACAAGAGGCAAAACTGTCCCGGCAAGACATTGAACAACATAAATAAGGCACAGAAGAAAAGCGAGACACAAAGTGACAAAAAAGACACAAATGACAAAATGAGACGCAAAATAACAGACGGGAGACACAAAAATGACAAAAAAAGACTAAATGATGCAAATGAGATACAAATAGATGAAAATAAGACGCAAAAAACAGACAAAAAAGAGACAAAGGAGACAAATAGACTAAAATGAGACAAACTGACAAAAATAAGACACAAAACTACAAAAATGAGACAAAATGACAAAAAAGACAAATGAAAAACAAGACAAAATAAAACGACACAAAAAGACAAAAATGAGACACAACAAAAACTTGACAAAAAAGACACAAATGAAAAACTAGACACAAGATGACACAAAATAAGACAAACAAGATACAAAATGACAAAAAAGATACACAAAATGTAACAAATGGGAAACAAATCAACAAAAATGAGACAGCATGAGAAAGATAGATGCTAAACTACAAAAATGAGACACAAATCAACTTAAATCAGACACAAAATGACAAAACCTAGTCACAGAATGACACAAATGAGACTCACAACGAAACAAACGAGACACAACATGACACAAAGGAGACACCGAGCGACGAGGCGTGTGCTCATCAGTGTCGGGTTTCGACGTGTTCAGAGTTGAGCAGGAAACTTTACACTGATGAGTCTTTGGTCTGCGGCCAGCTGTAGCATGAGATGTGTGTGTTGTCTACGTGTGTGAGTGTGTTGTGTACATGTGAGTGTGTGTGTGTTGTGTACATGTGTGAGTGTGTGTGTTGTGTTGCGTTAGCAGCTGAACAATGAGTGCGAGTCACAAACAGGATCCCTCTGTTTCCTGACACCGTAAACTGCACACACATCCTTCAGACTCTGAAACACTCCCACCGTGTGTGTGTGTGTGTGTTGTTTTCAGACTATTTCTGTAGTAATCACACAACAACAACGCTGCGCACACTCAGCACACAGACACACACAGGGGCGTAAAACACACACCTGTCCCAGCTGGAATGTGCTGCTCTCAGTTTTCCTGTCGCTTCTTCCTTCACCTGTTTGTCAGATTATTCCCATGATCCTCCTCTTCTCATTATTTATTCCTTTGTTGTCCCAAATTATGTCTCTGAAAGTTTCCTGTAGATGACAGTAAATAGTGTTTTGTTTTGTGTTTTACAGTGTTGTGATTTACAGAAACAGTTCATTAGTGTGTATTTGATGTCAGTATTCTACAGTGGAATATGAGGTTTATGGTTTAATACTGTAATTAAACTTGGCAATAATATACCATATTTATATTGTGTTTCAGCTGTAACTGTAGTTTTGTGTCTCGTTTCTGTTGTTTGTGTGTGTCTTGTTTCCCATTTGTGTCTAGTTTGTGTCATTTTGTGTCTCATTTTTGTTGTTTTGTTTCATATTGTGTCATTTGTGTCTCATTATTGGTATTATGTGGCTTGCATCATTTTGTGTCTCATTTTTGTAGTTTTGTTTGACATTTTTGTCATTTTGTGTCCCGTTTTAGTAATTTTGTGTCTAATTTTTGGCATTTTATTTCTTGTTTCTGTCGTGTCAATTTTTCGTCATTTTGCATCTCGTGTCATTTTGCGTGTCATTTTTGTCTTTTTGTGTCTGATATTTGTCTATTTGTGTCTGATATTTGTCTGTGTCTGATATTCGTCTGTTTATGTCTGATATTCGTCCATTTGTATCTCGTTTGCATCATTTAGTGTTTCTTTTTGTTGTTTGTTGTCTTTTTGTGTCTGGTTTGTATCACTTTTTGTCTCATTTCTGGCATTTTATGTGTCGTTGCTGTAACTTTGTGCTTCTTTTCTCATTTTTTGTCTCATTTGTGTGGTTGTGTCTAGTTGTGTGTGTTTTTTTTGTCATTTTGTGTCTTTTTTGTGTGTTTTTTGTGTACTTCACACCGTCAGTTTTAATAGCAGCCTGCTGTTATCTGTCATTCTTGTTTTTGGCTGCAGAACTCGTGTGTATTTTACAGTAACTGATGGCAGTGACTCCTTCAATCTGTAACTTTGCTTTATTCGTCTCCTCTGCAGTAACTTTCTGTTCCTGCCTGCTGTGTTTCATAAACTCAGATCATCTGTGCTGATAATCAGGTGTAGCTCATGAAGCTGTCAGAGGCAGATTTATTTACACCTCTCTTGATATGTGTCGCTGTCTGTACATAAAAGTCGCACAATTAACTGCAGAGCTGCAGCTTTCTGCCACATTTTTACACAAACACACAAATTTATTTGGTTCTGAAGGTATTTACAGTAGCAAGTGTCTTCTATTCCCAGTTTCCAGCCTCCTACACCTTCGTTTTTATTTCATAATCAGCATTTTCTTCTCCTCAGAGGTTACACAGCTGACAGGCTCCACGCTGCACACAAAGACACACAACGACACACAAAGACCACCTTCCTTATTCCTCATGCAAACACAATCACATGCAGAAAAATGTGATGCTTCAGCTCCTTGGTGTTTCTACCAGCTGCTGCTCAGAGGCCTTCAGGCTGCAGCTTGTTGTTGTTATGTGTCTCATTTGTATCGTTTCGTCTCATTTTTGTTGTTTTGTGTCTCATTTGTGTCATTTTGTGTCTTGTTTTTCCTTTGTGTCTTATTTATGTTGTTTAACGTCTCGTTGGGACAGTTTGTCATTTTGTGTCTTGTTTTTCTTTGTGTCCAACTTTCCTTTTTTGTCTTGTTTGTGTCGTTTTGTCTCATTCTGTCACACTTGTATCAGTTTGTCTTCTTTTGTGTCTCTTTGCTGTTGTTTTACTGTGTTTTGTTTTTACATCTGTGTCTCGTTCATGCAGTTGTGTCTAGTTTGTGTTGTTTTGTCTCATTTTTTTCTTTTCGTGGATCAGTTTTGCATTTTATGTCTCATTTTTGTCATTTTGAGTGTCATTTTTGCCTTTTTGTGTCTCATTTTTGTCATTTTGTGTCTCATTTTTTACTTTTTGCATCATGTTTTGTCATTTCATGACTCATTTTTGTCATTTTGCATCTCATTTTCATCTTTTGTGCATCATTTTTGTCATTTTGTGTCTCATTTTTGTTATTTTGTCTCTTTTTTTACTTTTTGTGGCTCATTTTTGTTGTTTTGTGTCTCATTTTTCTTCTTTATCGTTCATTTTTGTCATTTTGTCTCGTTTTTTTCTTTTTGTGTCTCATTTTTCTTTTTCATGGTTCATTTTTGTCATTTTGTGTCTCATTTTTGTCATTTTCAGTGTCTCATTTTTGTGTTTTTATGGCTCATCTTTGCCATTTTGTGTTTTGTTTTTGCAGCACTGATGCATGCGTTGCAGGCTGCACACTGTGACCACCTTTTTTTCCCTCATCCAAACACAATCACATGCAGCTCTTTAGTTCTTCTACCAGCTGCTGCTCAGAGGCCTTCTTTGTGCCTCAGAGGAAGATTAACCACAGAACCTTCTGCTGTTTTTTCAGGGTTCCAGGTTGGTTCTGAATGTTCTCCATCAGCAGCGTCTCAGAGTCCTGGCTGTTTTTCTGCTTCCTCCTTCCAGAGAATCTGAGTGAGGTGATGTGTGGACAGCCGGTCATTAAGCTGTCAGAGCAGCGCTGATGGACCAAAACCCGTCAGCTCACATCCATATCAATCATCCATCAGGTAAACGTCTGTTCTACCTGCACAACACATCAGAGGTTTACTCCCTGCACCTCGTGTTCCTTAAGTAAATACCTGGAATGTTTCTGCTAATTTACTGTCTGTCTAGAGTTAAAAAAAATAAAAGTCCTGGTATTTAACAGTAAATCTGGACCGTAAATGTCACATTATACTGCAGATATATCACTAAATAAAAGCAAATATCTTGTTTTTTTATTTTATTATTTTATAAGATGTACTGTTTGCTTTTAATCTTAGATATATAATTAAATAATATAAAAATTCATATTTTTTCCCTATAGACATGCAATTAAATAAAAGCTAGTAAAAATGACTATTTATTGTGCATCTATATGAAAAACATGACGTTTTTTGTAATTTAACAATAAATCTGTGATTAAAAAAACAAAAAACAGCAAATCTATAAAATAAAATTAAAAAAACAGGACATTTGCTATAATATAAATAAAGTTTATTACATAAAATATGACAATTCCTGTAATTTTTTGGTATGTCTACAATAAAAAATATGAATCTTTAAAATATAAACACTTTCTATTGTTTAAAGGTATATCCACAGGAAAAGAAAGGAACATGTTCTTTTATTTAATGTAATAGCTATAATTTCAAAAATTACCATTTGTTACTATGAAACGGTGTATCCGTAGTTGTTTTTCAATTATTTGATGGTGAATCTATAATAGAAAACGGTCATTAGTAAATCTATAAATGAAAAGAACAGAACATTTACTATGATTGAAGTGTGTTAAGTGAAAAGTTTGACATTTTCTGTTATCAAATGGTATAAATATATATATATATATATATATATATATATATATATATATATATATATATATATATATATATATATATATAGACATATATTTATAAATATATATACATATATAAATTATGATGAATTTTTAAATTAATGTAAAGTGCAAATCTATAAAATAAAAATAAGACATAAAAAACTGAACATTTACTTTTAATTAATGTTGCATTCATAGTACAAAAATAAATAAATAAATAAAAACATTTATATGTTATTTAATGATATATCAACATTGTGAAACCTGAAAATGTCCTGGCAACTTATTAGCTAGACTTTGCCCTGTAAAAAACAGTAATAATTCTGTTAAATAACAGTGTGTCTACAATAAAATAATAGATAATTGCTTATTATTATTAACAATAATAATAATAATAATAATAATAATAATAATAATAATAATAATAATAATAATAATAATAATAATAATAATAATAATAATAATAATAATAATAATAATAATAATAATTTTTAAAAACACAGTTTTCTATAGATTAATGGTGTACCAACAGAAAGGGGAAAACAAGACATTTCCTGTTATTTAATGGTTGGTCTATTGTAAAAAATAGGTGAATTTTCTGAAATTTAATGGTAAATCTATTTTTAAAATTATATTTTCTGTTGTTTATTGGTGTGTTTAATGTTATTTTATGGTATATCTATGAGGAAAATTGACATTTTCTGTTGTTTCGTGGTATATTTATAGCTATTTTCAGTAATTTGATGGTAAAACTATGACAGAAAATGGTCAGTGGTAAATCTACAAAATACAAAAACAGGTCATTTGTTATTATTTATTGGAATATCTAGAGTAGCAAATGTTAAATACATGAGAAATAACTTGACCCTGCAGTTAAAGAAATTAATATTTTCTATTAATTAAGACTTACTTATTGCTAATTTTTTTTTAAAAAATTGTGTGTAACTTTGTTAATGATGTATGTACAGTAAAAAAAAAAATAATAATAATAAAATTTAAATAAAATTGGATTTTTACTTTAGAATTTTTTGGGGAAGATTTTTATAAATTTTTTGAAAATCTTTACAATTTATATATATTTTTTTTATTTTTTGAATTTTTATTTCTTGCCAAATTTGGGGATTTAAAAAAAAAAAGACTTTTAAGGGAAATTTTTAAGGAATTTTTGGAATTTTCTTTCAGAAGATTTTTTTTATTTTTTGGTGCCCATAAATGAAGACAACAGGAGGGTTAAGTCCTATTTTCTATCTTTGTGTTTGTTTGTTTTTTAAGTTAATTAAATGTGTATTGAACTTTTGCCCTTTTACCTAGAAACTGCTAAATCTCTCTAAATGCTGCCACTAAGTCGACTGAATATTGCGACAAACAGTCTTTAAAAACCCCGTCAGACTTTATGACGCGTTAATGTTTTTCCAGTTCAAAAGTGAGACACGGTGAGACATAAATACTCTGAACACCTGAGGGCCTCGTCCTGTCTGAACATGCTCACACTCTGGCATCTGTCCAGGACTCACATATCAGGGTTGTGTGTCTGCCTCACGCTGCTCTCTGATACGCTTTTAAAGCAGAGCTCAAATCAGTTTGCTTCCACAGTTCTGGAGGGTTTTTATGAAGCGGTGCAGGCCGGTTAGAACTCGTCCTGGAGGCCGATATGTTTGCAGGACGTCCCCCGTGATGTGCAGAGGTGCTGAGGACAGACAGGAGACACAGCTGTTCAGGGGAATCTCTGCTTGCATTAGCAAACATTTCCCTGCAGCTTCTTGCTCCGTGTGCACATTTGAAAGTTCACCGCTCCTCGTCGAGCGTGGAACTTATTCTGCAGGACGCTCAGCATTTTTATACGTTCGTTCAGTCGACTTTGAACATAAAAAAGGAAGACGCTTTATTAGCGGTTCAGATGCAGCTGTAGACAATCTGAGCTGTTGACTGGAGATTTAGATATCTGATGGTAATCTGTGTGAACACCAGAGACAAAACGGCACAAATGAGACACAAAATGACATAAATGATCCACAAAATGACAAAAATTATCCACAAAACGGCACAAATGAGACACAAATGACATAAATGAGGCACAATATGAAAGAAATGAGACAAAAAAATGACAAAAATTATCCACAAAACGGCACAAATTAGACACAAAATGACATAAATGAGGCACAATATGAAAAAATGACACAAAAAATGACAAAAATTTGACACAAAAAGACAAAAATAAGCCACAGAATGACAAAAATAAAACACACAAAAAATTAGACGCAAAAGAGACATAACACAAATGAGACACAAAACTGTATAAATGAGACACCAAATGACTAAAATAAGACACAAATTAAAAGCGTGACACAAAACAACAGAAAGGAGACAAAGTAACAAAAACAACACACAAAACAACAGAAATGAGACACAAAACAACAAAAATGAGACACAAAACAACAAAACGAGACACAAAACAACAAAAATGTGACACAAAACAGCAATAAGAAGACACAAAATAACAAAAATGAGATGCAACATAACAAAAATAAGACACAAAACAACAACGAGACACAAAACAACAAAAATCAGACAAAAAAACAACAAAAACATGACACAAAACAACAAAAATGAGACAAAAAACAACAAAAACGTGACACAAAACAAAAATGAGACAAAAAACAACAAAAACATGACACAAAACAACAAAAATGTGACACAAAACAGCAATAAGGAGACACAAAATAACAAAAATGAGACGCAAAATAACAAAAACGATACACAAAACAACAAGGAGACACAAAACGAGACACAAAACAACAAAAATGAGACAAAAAACAACAAAAACATGACACAAAACAACAAAAATGAGACAAAAAACAACAAAAACGTGACAAAACAAAAATGAGACAAAAAACAACAAAAACGTGACACAAAACAACAAAAATGTGACACAAAACAGCAATAAGGAGACACAAAATTACAAAAATGAGACGCAAAATAACAAAAATGAGACACAAAACAACAAAAACATGACACCAAACAAGAGAGAAAACAAAAGACTTCTTGCTATAGATGAGTCTCTTGTTGATCTCCTCTGATTCATTAATGATAAATTCATGTTGCACAGGAAATAATGCAACACAATCCAGCTGGAAGCTCTCATGATCCACTTACAATAGCAGCTAGCGTGCAAACAGAGAAATGGAGGAGGAGTTCTACCAGGTCAACACGTGTGAAACTAAATGAGCTGCAGGTAGGGAGGGAGGGAGGGAGGGGAGGGAGGGAGGGAGGGAAATCAAGACTGGACTGGAAAAAAACACATCTTTTCTCTTCTTTTTCCTGCTTGGTTCAATCACAGATAACAACCAGTAAAATAACAAGTAAAATCACACAAAAGACGCATGAATTTACATGTTAAGCATAAAAAAATAGGTTAAAACTGTAAACAACGGTCGATAAAATAACTGATTAATGGTTCTGTGGCTCCTTCTGTTGAGTTTTAACTAGTTGTACAATTTGTTTCATTGCTACATCCTTTTTTAAACTATAGGACAAGTAAATTTGGACAATTTTTGAGTCTTTTTGGATATGTAATTTTGAGTCCTTCAGGACAATTTTTCTGTAATTCTGTGCAAGTTTCATAGCATTCTAAACAGATTTTTACTCATTTGTGGCAGATTTTTAAGTTACTTTAGGCAATTTTGAGTTATTTTTGAATGTTTTTAACTCATTCTAGACATGTTTTAAGACATTTTGGACATGTTTTGAGTCAATTTTGAGTCCTTTAGGACAATTTTTAAGTCATGCTGGAAATATTTGATTAAAATTTATTTATATGCATTGTCTGCAGCAAATAAATAAGCATAAAACTGGTGAAGAGAAGCTTGGGAGATGATAAACAGAACAAAGGAGCCAAACAGAAGCTGAAATCTGCTGTGAACCTGCAGCGTCTGACGTGTCGTCACAGATTTGCGACCAGACTAGTCAGTGTTGACACATGCTGCACCTGTTGCTCCTGATTTTTCCTTTAACCCTCGTGTCGTCCTGTGGGTCAAATTAACCCATTCTGAAGTTTGATAATGTGGAAAAAAAATATTTTCACAGTGAAACTTCTGATGTCCACATTTTCAACATTTTGGGGAAATTTTTTTTTTTTAACATTTTTTGGTGGAAAAAAAGAAATGTTACAATAAACGTTTCTCTAAGAACATTCAGAAAAAAGTCAATCAAAATTTTGGTTAATTTTTTTCTGAAAAAATGAAAGTTTTACTGATAGATATAGAATCACTTTAGATATTTTTAGGATTTTTTAGGCGAAAAATTTTATTCATTTTTTGAAAATATTTACTTTTTTAAAATTATTTTTTAATTTTTATTTCTTGCCAAAGTCGGGGATTTTTTTTTTTTATTAAATTTTTAAGGGAAAATTTTAAAGAATTTTCTTCCTGAAGATTTGGCAAATTTTTTATAAATTTGGGGAATTTTTTTGCTGAATTTTTGGATTTTTTTCAGGCAAGGAAACAATTTTTTTTGGTGCCTGTAAATGAAGACAACAGGAGGGTTAAAAAAAAAAAAAATACCCCAAGAAACCAACAAAGCACAGACAACACCGCCCCCTACTGGTGATTTATCGGTACTACACCCTCCTGCAGCAGAGCAGCTTCACTGTCCTGTAAAGACACAGACGCAGTGTGTGGTTATGTAATTTCTGCCTCCTGGAACTCGCTTTGTTGTCACTTTGTCTGGCGGAGAGCAGCGTTTGAAAACAACCACCTGGTCTAGAAGAGCCATCAGGTGTCCGGAGGCGTGTCTCACCTTGATTACCTGTAAACCAACAAAGGACTGATGTGTTCCAGCAGTGATTAATGTCTCACCTGTCCTCACACGCAGCAGACACTCCAGTTTGTCCCATTATGCTGAAACAAAGAGGGTTTGTGTTTGTAATCCGCTCTGCTGTTTACAGTCGATCAGAGGTTTGAAAACACGCAACCTTTAACCGACAGATCAGGAGTTTCATCTTTAGCTGTATTTTTTGTCTACCATCACAGCACTTGTCTGCTCTTTACAAATGCCAAGAAGAACGTTCTGTGTGAGAAACTGCTGGCCATGAACCGTAGAGAGGTTCAGGAGATTTTGGACTCTGCAAAGAAGAATGATGTATTCCTTTGTATGTCATTTTGGACAGGACTGGATAACTTTTTAATGATTTTGTGCAAGTTTCAAAGAATTTTCAGCTGATTTTTAACTCATTTATAAGATAAGATAAAGTTCTTTATTTCTCCCCACTCCAGGGGAAATTTACATTGTTACAGCAGCTTTATTTACAATATATACAAAGGTGAAAAAAATTTTTAACAGAAAAAATAAAAATAAAATTTAAAAGTGCAGAGATGTGCAGTGCAAGAAATGTCAGTGCAAATTTTATGGTTTGGGGTGGTAATGATATAGTCCAGTTTATGTTAACATCAGCCAGGTTTTGGCCAATTTTGAGTCTTTTTGTACAATTTTGAATCATTTTTGAATATTTTTAATTTATTCTAGAAATGTTTTAAGACATTTTGGAAAAGTTTTGAGTCATTTTGTGCAATTTTGAGTCCTTCAGGACATTCTTTATGTCATTTTGGGCAAGCTTCAAAGCATTTTAAACAGTTTAAAGTAATTTTGGATTGGATTTCAGTCATTTTGAGCAATTTTGGAGTTCTGTTGGACACCTTTTTAATCATTTTATACAAGTTTCAAAGCATTCAAATGGTTTTTAACCCAATTTAGATGAGTTTCAAGTAATTTTGGACAACTTTATGTTCTTTTGTACACTTTTTAAGCAACTTTAGACTAATCGTAAAGCATTCTAGACAGTGTGTAGGTTTTTTCTTAAATGTCAGATGAGTCATAATTGCATCACCTTACAAGAATCAGATTATTTCTAAGTTAAACAGCAGGTATTTGTTCTGCTGTCAAATAAAAAATTAACAGTTTAGATTTACTATTTTAAAAAATGCATGCACCACAGTAGGAACTCAATGCAACAAAAGTCATTACACCTTTCAATGCTTTCTCTCCATGTTTAGTGTGCCTAGTAGCACCACGGATTTGCTTTCTGCAGAGTTGTTCTGACATTCTTCAAAAACTTTTTTTTTCAGCTGTTCTTTGCTGGAGGGGTTGTGTTGCTTCACCTTTCTCTTGAAAACACCCCGAAGGTCTTCATGCAACATACATGTCCAGGTCATAGTTTTCACTTCTGCTGAAACTCTTTTTGTGATTTAGTTCTTTGGACAGTTCCAGTGCTGGAAAATTCCTATTCTTCCAGCTTCTTGTCAGCCAGTATTTTGCTGTCATACAGGGTCCGTGTATATTTTGGTAATTGCATTTTCCGTTCTGAAACGGGTATTGAAAAACAAAAAATGAGTGGCTATGTGATTTTTGTTTTAAAATACAAAAAATAAAATTGAAATACAAGGCGTTTTTCCTTTTTTTTTTATCCCTTATTAATCCCACGAGGGGAAATTCTGATTTTCGCATCTCTCCCTGATTGGGGGAGTCAGAGCGACGGGTCAGCTGTGGTACAGCGCCCCCTGGAGCAGGAAGGGTTAAGGGCCCAACAGTGGCCGCATCAGGGCTTGAACCTCTGGCCTTCTGATCAGTAGTCCAGAGACTTAACCGTTGTGCCACCACTGCATCAGGAAAAGAAAAACTTGCATAAATATTTCAATACCAAATTTATTCATACATCACCAGATTAATAAAAGTTATCTTTGGCCTCTACAATTACAAGAGGTGCTCAAAGTGGTGGCCACTGGCTTCCAGACATTTCTGTTGTGTTGTAGACGTCACTTGTTGATGCTCCATTCATGAGGGTAGCGCCATCTGTTGGGAAAACATCGTACAACAGGACACAGAGTTATCGTGATTTGATCAAACTTAGAAAGAGGAATCTATATGTGTAGAAGTACTTATAGAAATGAAATATTTATAAAAGTTTTTCTTTTCTTGATGTGTGTACATTATTTTGGCTGACTCTGACTCTGTGAACTTAATGAGAACAAAACTGTCATTTAATTGTTGCTCTGAAAGCTTTTTTAGTGAAAACCGGCTGGTGTTCTGCTTTGAAACAAACTGCTGTTGAGGTCTGTGTTTTTAGGTTTAACCCCACAGTTTCTGAATGAACTGACAGTTGTTGTTTTTTTCTCTGATCAATGTGGACGTTATAATTGATGGTAACATTTACTGATCATATAATCAGCATGACAATATAACAGTA